>NC_040045.1:22687376-22945158 GCF_003713205.1 Coffea eugenioides | reverse complement strand
AGGTGTAAAAAAGAAAAGTCAGACACTTGCGGATCTGACAGAGTCCATGTATAAAACTATGGGTACCGGGCTGAGACAGCCCGGCACCTGACAGAAACTTTTTTTTTTTAAAACATGTCAGACAGCCCGGCACCTGACACATTTTTTTTGAAAAAAGATGTCAAGTGCCGGGCTGACCTGACATCCAATTGAGTCAATTGAGTGAATTGCAATTCACTTTATTTGTTAAGCTAGTTGATAAATGCAATTCACTTTAATTAGTTTAGTGGATTAATTAGTTTAATTAATTGAGTGAAGTAATTTTAAGAGATTCGATTAAATGCATTTAATTAAGGTGATGGTTAAATTTGTTATTTATTAAATATTCATTTATTTGTTATAAATGATTTAATTATTTAATTATAATGCATTATTTGTTGTTATTTAATTACACTTTATTTGTTGTTATTTGTTATACTATTTGTTATTATTCGTTGTTATTTAATTACACTTTAGTTGTTGTTATTTGTTATATTATTTGTTATTATTTCTTATAATTATAGAATCGCAATTATTTATTTATTTGTTATAAATTATATATATTTGATTCAATTAATTAATTATTCAAATAAGCATATTAATGAGGTTCTAAAATGCTATCAACACTCATCTCTAATAGGTATAACATGTCAAGTGATAATTGCTTGGTCATTCAAGTATATTGGGGTGAAAAAATTATAAACGAAGGAGGGTCAATTTCATATGATCCTTCTATACCGAAACAAGTGTTGTTCCTTACAGAGATGGTAGGTTATGATGATTTGGTAGACAAAATATACAATCTTTTGGGTTTAGATCGGAATCTTCTGGGTAGACAAAATATACAACCTTCATTACATGTTTGCTAAATATCAAATATTATAATATGGGAATTTAGCCTTTTATTATTTGAATGCTTATCATTATTTTTATATCTAGCCATTTCACCGTTGTCACGCTATGCATTTTTTCCTCTTTTTTTGGTCCTTTTTTTTATATATTGCACAATAAATTTAGTTTTACAAAATTATAGTGAACATTAAAAATTACATAAAAATTCTAACAAATAATTTCTCAACAATTTGAGAACTACATCTTATTACAAAATGAATGGTATATTTTGTTTGAAAAAATTTTCATAGTTTAACATTCTATAGGAGTAATTAGTGATTTTGCACAAATCTATTTTCTTCTTTTTCTTACGTTTCAACTTTGAAATGTAAATTAATTAACTTAAATTTCAAAGTATTTAGTACTTCAGGTCGACTCAGCTTTTTATTAAACTTTTTTTCTTGTTTTGGTTTTTTGATTTTTTTTTGTATGGGAGATTTATGAAATTATCCTCACAATACAAACTACGAAAAAAATTCAAAACTTAAATAGATGTTCTATTAGTATGCATTATGTTCAATTGGTAAAATGCAAAAATTCAATATAAGTACCAACACGAGAATGAATACAAAATCTAAAATGTTTAGGGTTTAGGGTTTTGGGTTCAAGGTTCAGGGTTTAGGGTTTAGGGTTTTGATCTTTAGGGTTTAGGCTTTAGGCTTTAGGGATTAGGGATTAGGGTTTTTAGGTTTAGGGTTTAGGGTTTAGTGTTTAGGGTTTAAAGTTTAGGGTTTAGGGTTTAGTGTTTAGTGTTTAGGGTTTTGATCTTTTGCATGATGCAACGTGTCACAAATTGCGATTGATAATTACTAATCATATCACAATTTCAGCCTTACGATATTTTCTTGCGAATAAAATGAGAAGCTATAAATGAAAGAGGAAAATTCAAAATTAAAAGAATATGAATACTAGATAATTGTATTTCAAGTCAAGTGATTTGAATTCTACTGGGAAAGTTTCACTAAGAAATTTTTGTTATTCGGCACATTTTGTTTGGTAGACTTATTAATTTTTTTTTATTTTTCAGAAAAATTCGGTCAGGTACCGGGCTGACACAGTCCAACACCTGATAGATTTTTTAAAAAAATTTCCTGTCAGGTGTGATTCTATAATTATAAGAAATAATATAACAAATAACGACAAATAAAGGGTAATTAAATAACAACGAATAGTATAACAAATAACAACAAATAAAGTGTAATTAAATACCAACAAATAATGCATTATAATTAAATCATTTATAACAAATAAATGAATATTTAATAAATAAAAAATTAAACCTAATTCATCACCTTAATTAAATGCATTTGATCGAATCTCTTAAAATTAATTCACTCAATTAATTAAACTAATTAATTCACTAAACTAATTAAAGTGAATTGCATTTATCAACTAGCTTAACAAATAAAGTGAACTGCAATTCACTCAATTCGATGTGAATTGCAAAATTCACATTCACTCAATTGGATGTCAGGTGCTGGGCTGACGACTGTGTTAGCCCGGCACTTGACATCTTTTTTTTTAAAAAAATGTGTCAGGTGCCGAACAGCCCGGCACCTGACATGTTTAAAAAAAAAAAAAAAAGGTTTCTGTCAGGTGCCGAGCTGCCCGGCACCCATAGTTTTATACACACGCTCTATCAGATCCGTAAGTGTCTGACTTTTCTTTTTTACACCTATATTCTAATCAATTAGCCTTATTTCTTTTTGTCATACTTTTCTTTTGTTTACTTTTTCTATCCAAATTTAATTCGATATAAACACTCGATAATATTTAGGATTAAATGTCTCTTTATTTTCAAATTTCGAGTAAAAGAAAATGAATATAAGTGAAACTAACAATTTTTTAAAACCATATATATATCTATTTGATTTAACTTGAACAGTACGAATAGTATGTAATATATCTCTATTTGATTTCACATGCTATTTGTATTATTTAGGTGAAATCAAATAAATATATACATGAATTTAAAAAATATTATTCACACACATGATCAATAAAAGATGAAAAATTTCATTTTGAAAAATGTGAAGGATAAAAAAATTCATTTTATAAAATATAAGGGACGAAAAAATTTATTTTATAAATTGTGAGGGATTATGAGTCGAATTATATAAAATTTTATTTGATAATTTTGCCCTTAAAATATGATTACGTGCAAGGCACGTGGTGAATTCCGACCAAAAACTAGTCGGAAACCTAAGTAGGGACCAAATTTGACTAATGTAAATTTGTAAGGGAGGTAAAATTATATTTTTAAAAGTGAGAGACGAAAAAGTTATTTTGCAAAGTGTGAGGGACGTTTTGAACAGTTTTTCCATTTATAATCCCAAAAATTAAAAAATTTTCGGTAAAATTATGAAAATCAAGAAACTCCATGGAGAAAATATCATCAAGAAAATCCAATCTGGGCTTCTTTTTATTTTATTTTCTTTATAAGAATGAGAAGGATGAACCATGACGAGAGTCTAAGAGGGTGAGTCTCTAAAGTTGTACCCTTGATCACAAGGTTATGTGGGATTCTTCAGCTTGATCAAGGAAAAACTTACATAAAATGCTACAACAACGCCAGCCGTGTAAGCTGCTGGAAGCTTAATAGAAGCACTGAAGAATCCCTGTGAATAAATGTCTTGTGACACAAATCCAGAACCTGTAATCACAACAAACCAGTGCAACAAAGGGGGAAAAAGGTCAAAGGAAAGCCAAAGAACCATTTCTTAGAAATCCAATAAAACAATTAAGGAGAATTGACCTGTTCTTTCATCTAAAGTAAGATGAACTGATTTTCCATCTTTAACGACCATAAGATTATCATCACCAAAAAGCTGAGAGTACCCTTCATCAAATGAAAGAATCGGAAGGTTTTTCGAAGCCCCACAAACCAAAACAATGAAGGTGGTTAATGCAAAAAATCCCCGATGAAAATTCACCATTCTTTTGTCCTTTTTTTCATATATATAAAGAGCTTTTCTGTGATCAGTTTGTCTGTATAAGTGAAATCGTTCCAGGTGTTTCTTGGGGTGTTCAGTGTGTGATGTGTGTGTAAAAGAGTCGTACTGAGGAAGCAAATGTGAGAGAGAGGAGATGATATGAAGAGTGACTGAAAAGGAGTGAAAACAGAGTCTCAATCTCTATGGAAGTGAAGAGAAAGAGAAGAGTGACAAGGCTAATGACAAGGGAGACAAGAGCAGGTGATTTTATTGGGTGCTGAGACTGAAAGGTGATACTTGTGAACTGTTCAAAAGCATAGACAAAAATTTCAGTTGAGAAAATAGAGATGTTTTAGTAGTATTTTACATTAGTATTATTTATTTAGTGAAAAGTGCTTTGCTAATTTTTTTAGTTTGGGACTTACTAACTACTGTGTACTTGGCAAAAATCAATTCATAAGTTGGACAAACAAATGGACATGCATTTGGATTTAGAGTTACTTGAAAGAAAGATATTTTGATATCACAAACATATTTTTTAATTATTTTTATTTTTTAATTATCTTTTTATCTACGTATGCCACATTGCAAAAGATGTTCATTTTAAAAATTTTTCTAATTAATTTTTAGTCGAAATAGAGGAAGTTAAAAAGTGATTTTGTGGCAATAAATCATAGTCGCACGTGTTTTTATGTAACATTGATTTTTTAAAAACTTTTGTGGTGAGACAAATTTCAATAAGTTTACGTGAAATGTTTCAATACTTTTTAGATGGATTTTTGTAATGAATGTCCAATAGACCGTCGTTAGCATACTTAAATCACACTTAGCATACTGTGTGAATGTACATAATAATATTAATAATAATTCTTTATATTTACACACTTTTTCTAATTAATTTTATTTTTTTAAAAATTTAACACCTGAACTACATCTGAACAAGTGTCTAACTAAATAGACCCATTTGTTATGTTTGTACGTGTACATATATTGCATATAGGTTCTTATGTTGTTCTTATGCTGGGTAGAATAATATGAATTCATATTGTTACGTGAAAAAGCTATACTTAAGTGAGAAGGATTCATCCTTGTTTGGTTAGTATTTAGTATTTACGACTAAATAAATAAACAAATAAATACACAATGATTAAAAAAAGTTAACTAGAATTTAGTGGGTAACAGTAAATTGAACCACTAATTACTAGTTTTCTGCTTTAGGAACTGTGTAGTCATGTTGTGTGTGCCATTAGGCATTAGAGTGAGGTCTCATGAGTGAATTAAATCTAATCACTTATCATAATAAAAGTCTTTCTTGTCGCCTTTTTGTTTTATTATATAATATCATCTTTGAAATTAAAACGAATATTTTCCCTTGGACATCTATGTGGAAAATCGAGAATCATACATATTTTTATAACTGATGATGTATTAGAAGTTCGTATTATATCCACTAAATAATTGTGCACACCAAACAGAATTAACAGTGGTTCTCGACTTATTCTTGATGATTCGAATCCATGATTTGTTATCAATTACAAGTAAAGCATCTTACAAATTAGGTTGCACTTTGTTGTCAAACCGGGCTCTGTTTGAATTGTAAATTATTTGAGATATTTTTACTGTACCACTTTTTGTGATGTGATGTATGTGAGATAAAAAGGTAATTGGGAAGATAAAAAGGTGTGTTGGAAATTGTAATGATGATGTAAGCAAATAAATTTTGACAAATAATCCTCAATCCAAACAAACCCCGAGTTACAAACAAAAGGCATAACCTTGGATGTATTGCATACTTTTAAGGATTTCACTAAGTTAAAATTGGAATAATAACCATCAGTGACTCATTGAATCGAGAGACTTCTAAGCAAAGATTGATTAAAGTTATTCTCTTAATCACTACGATACTAAGAGGAAAGAGGAGACAAATAGTATAGAAAGAATATATCAATTGTCTGCCAGAAAAGATGGGTTAAAACAAATGGAATGACTTGTCTTTTTTCCACTTTTACATCCATTTTTTGTCCCTTTATCCCCCTTTGAAGCTTTCAAGCTAGAACATGAATAAAGCAACCTAATCAAATCTTAATGCCTTCAAAGAGTGATAAAGTAACAAAATCGTGACAAAAGTGAATCTGCACGGATTATTTTTGAATACATATGTATATATTGCTCTGTTTGGATGGTTGTTGTTTGAGATTTTTTTTTTTGATAGTATTTTATCATGACATCTTTATTGATAAATGCGTCTGTATCTTGAAAAAAAGGTTCGAAAATCTGCTTATAGTTATCTAAAAAATATATTTAAAAGATTTAATGGTAATTATTGAGACTCGAAAAATTAGAGACCTTGAGTTCAAATCTCCATTTCCTTTTTCCTGTTAAAATACAAATAGAAAAAACTTTTGCAACACAGAGTTATATTTATTTGAGAACGTAGGGGCAAAGTGGGACTAACACCAAAAAGAAAGAAAGCAATAACAGGGCCAAAGCACCAAGTTAGAAAATGACTTTTGAAATAGAAAGATGGTCACCTTTTCTCACATTATTATTACTGCTTTTTGAAAATCATAAGCTTTACCCAAAATTCATAAACCTACATAAAAATAGTAAAAGCAAAATCCATCCAACCAGAAAAAGCTTGAAGAAATGGACAGCTGGTAACGGGCCAGGAGCCGCCCTATTTTGGCTTAGTGCGCCTCATACCAAAACTAACCTCATATTTTAAATAAAATTACAGATTTGCCCTACCGTCAAAGCATTTTACCGGAAACAGAGGCAAAGGGCATTTAATGGAACGACCAGAAAAAGTGGAAAACGCTGTAGCCAACCAGGAACGCGTGGAAGTGATGCGTTTTATCCTACGTGGCGAGTTCTGGTAATATTAAATTCGTTGGAAAATAAACCGTTAGTTGGAAAATAAACCGTTAGTTAGGACTGAGGAGTTAGTAGGATCGTACTTACTATTTTGCAATGTTTTAAAACCCGGACCGTCAATTGAACCGATGAGGTGAAAGGGTCGAGATTCAATCGGTCGGACCGGTTCAACCTCGGTTCAATGAATTTTTTTAAAAATAATTTATATAAATATATATATACACAAAATAAGACATGCAATGGACTAATTTAAAACTTTATATGATGAAAAGTTCACTATTTTTGAATAATTTGGATTTTCAAAAATAAATTATTTAAATTATAAGTTAAAACAAATAAATTTCATCTCAATTTCAATTATATCTACCAAAAAAATCTTAAATCCAACCCAAAAATATCACAATATTTTGAAATTATACAAATTCACGTCTATGAGAATTTGATATTGTGAACTTAAATTTTAATTTACGTCTTTGAGATTTAAAGATTGTAATTTAAAAAAGAAAGTTTGGAGTTCGAAAGAAGTTAAGAGAATTGAAAATAGAAATGCAAACTTGATAAGAAACAAAAAATGAGATAAAAGTGAGTGGTTGTGGCATTAAATAATTTGGGTTAAAGAAAAATAATTCTTTTTTAACTTTTTCCAATTTAATGGGCAAAAACAAAATTAAAAGATAGAAGAAAACATCAATAAATTAGAACTAATGAGGTTTGATTAAAAATGGAGTGACAAAAGAAAAGATGAGGGAGAAAAGAAAGAGTTGAAGATTAAAAAGAAAGAGTCATGAGAGGATGAGATTTTGTAAGAAAAATGGAAAAATGAAATATAGATGTTTGTTTTATATAAATAAGTTATCAAAAAAAGCAAATAAGATGTGATGGTGCAATGGTTACTACATTGGTCTTCTATTACAAAGGTTTTGAGTTCAAATCTTGATAGAAGCATTTTGCAAAAAGTTAAAAAAAAAAAAAAAAAAGGAAAACTCAAAAACCGGTTCAATCCGATTCAACACGGTTCACTGGTTTTTATCGGGTTTGACCGGTTTTATGGCAAAGTCAACCAGAGCATAGAACCGGACCAGTGCCATGGCCGGTTCGCGGTTCAACCGGTCGAACCGGCCGGTCCGGTCCGATTTTCAAAACATTGCTATTTTGTCGTATGACTGATGACGTGTCAGAATGTCCTCCACGTCAGACCACTAGCCGTTTCCATGTGGGTCCCGTGGTAACACTCTCCGATTCTGACGCCGTTAATTTGGGGCTCAATTCGGATCCAACAGAAGAAGTGCCTTCACCGTCTATCTTGGTAACGTCCGTCAAATGAGGGGTCGTTGTCTTTTTTTTTTTTTTTTACCCATTATCCACCTGTGCCACCAAAATTATATTTAAATGGTTTGGTAGTAGAAAAAACATAATAATTATTAACGGGAAAGTAACGGTAAACTATTAATAAGATTAAATAAAAAATCACTCTCCATAGGTAAATTTCGGAATAAAATTTATGAGGTTGACCCTTGAGGATTTCTATTATGTGTTGTTGCATTGATGCAAACAAAACTGTGACGGGTATTGCTTTAGGAACACTAAAATCCATTTTTACATTGAGAAACTATTCAAAGTTTATTACCTTAATATTATTGAGGGAAACAATTATTAGGATGAAAAAAATTCATTCCATTTATGTTGCTCAATATTCATGGTTGGTTATTGAGTAAAAGACATTTTGACAAAAAAAAAAAAAAATTGAGTAAAAGACAAAGGTCCCCCTTGTTTTTTGTTCTCGATTTGCCAGGTAATTGTGCTAGTACAATTTGCATTATCCAACGTTATTTTTTTTTGTCTCCCTTATGCTATGAGGTTTTACTTGTATCATATGGTCCATAGGTGGAGTCGTAAATTAGGTTAATGTAATTACTATTGGGATAAGAAAATATAGGGAAAAGTAAGGTGAAGATAATGGAATTCTAAGGAAGGTTCATCTAATGAATATAATAAGCACGTTATGATGGAGTTCAGGTGTTAATTTTATATAAAAAAATAGATTTAAATAAGAAAAATATAAATGTAAGAGAGAATCATAGTATTAATAGAATGGGTGTGACACAGACGTATTAATAGTAATAGACACGCGTTAAAAAATCTTTTCTAAGAAATTCACCGGATAACTGATGTCATCTGATATCACAACGATAATTATGATTATTTGGTGACCATAAAGTCTACGTGAACTGTTAAATGAGGTCTAATTTTCCTTATTAATTCAGTGAAGTTCTGTAAAGATTTCGCAAGGATGGTTGGCTTAATCACGGGAAAATGTGCTTGCATGGGAAAGATCAGCTGAACGGTTGATAAGCGCACATTAATCTGATTCCCGGGACTTTGACTAACATGCGCCAATAACAATGCTTTATTTAACCAATAACCTTTTTTTTTCTTTTTTTTGGGGAAAGGTGTTTAGCCAATTACTGGGTCTGGGAAGCAAGATCTCTGTTAAAATCCCAAGGTGCATTGTAATTTGTAGGTGTTGCTGTCTTGGTTATGGTACTTTGTACCTGAGTCTTGACCTCTGCTGGCTTGAATATTGGAGATCTTCTACAAAATTACAAATATAAATGTGAATGGCAAATTCAAAGCATCAAATTGTCTTCCAAGAAAGGTACTGGCAATTCTAGCAAATATTCGCCATTGATGTAAGAAAATTTTGTTTCAACCAAAGGCATCATGCTAGCCTACCGAGATTAATTTAGTTTGTAAGACTCATTTGCCTTGTTTTAAGGAATATTCTCCTTGTTACTGATTTTTATTAGTAGATCATTTTTGTCAGAGCTACCCCCCCCCCCCAAACAACACACACACACAGAGAGTATATGTATATGTATATGTATATCGTTGAAAAACATGTTAACAGTCTATTCTGGCGTTAGGATGAGTAATTTTTGCCCATTATGCATGTTTATCTTTTTATTTTTCCAATGGAAATTAAGAGTTTTATTACAAAACCTAGACAAAACATGAGTTTGCTAAAGGCTTTTTCTTTTTTGCTCGTTAGCATCACTCACAAAAAATGACAATTAGATAATTATTCCAGCAACATATACACAAAAACGGAACTCTTTCTTTTAAAAATATTTTTTCTGACAAGGGAATGATGGGATTTAAGAAACGAGAAGAAGATAGGGGAATTTGAGTTTAGAATTTCTTATTCCTCAGGGTTCAACCTTCACAGAAATCGAGCCTAGAATGTTTATAACCCTGACTAGTTTGAAATCTTTCCGTTTTGATTTCTATTTTTAGGAATTTTTACAGAAAATGTATTGTAACGATTTGATGTATATGAGATAAAAAAAAGCAATTGAAAAATACGTTTACGAAAAAAGTAAAAATTTTTTTGCTAAAAATCACAATCCAAAAAATGCGTCATCTCACAAAATTTTCAGTCTACAAATAATTATTGTTTCGCCATGTTAATTATTAGTATATATTAGACTTAGTTTGAACAAGTTTATCTCGTAGTTGCTAAAGAATGGCCCATGGTCTAAGTATAAATACACTTTTAAGTCCTTTAACTGAATTATAAAAAAAAAAAAAAAGTCCTTGTATTGAAGCCAACATTAATATGGCAGATTAAATGTCAAAAAGTTAGGTATGCAACTTTAACATCTCCTGCAACATCTGTTACTGTTATTGACCATGTCAAGCACTGAATTGATTATGCTGAATAACTTACTGCGGCTGGAAATCTTCCTCAAGATATGTATAATACGAGGAAGAAAAATATATTATTATTATTGTGTAGGACCGGATGTTAAAATTTCCCGTGATAAGATTTCCCATAAATCTTGCATTCTATGTACTTTTGTGCACTTTTTTCTTTGTCTTTGACAATGTTGCCACACCAAAAAAAAAAAAAATGGTTTTCTTTTCTTCATTTTCGAGGAAATAAAGAAATTGGTTTACCGTTGCAAGAATTAGTTGTTGTAATTAATCATTGCTTCCAACTTTCTCGTGTAAGCGTTGAATTTTTGTGCCAACATGCTCAAGCATGCTCTCAAGTTGATTGAAAAGTTGCAGATGATAATTTGTCTTTAAATGAACCCAACATTTTTGCTAGACGTCACATCTGAAATGTATATTGTGAGATTATTTTTCTTTTTCTATTCTTCTACAATTAATTGTTTTTCTTCAGTTATAAGTAGTATGGATCATGGTAGCATGACAATAATAAGGGAAAGTATCTGTAAATTTATACGCCTAAAAGTTTTAAATAAGGAATAAAACAACGATAGATTTGAAAGAGTTGTTTATAACTTTGAAAGTTATAGTGTTGACAATCATTTTTTTAAAGTAGTATTTAAACAATAAAAATCTATTTATGCAACTCTAGTTATAGCATGAACTTTTAGTTAAGCTTTGCTCCCTATGTTAATATATTTGAACACTTGCATGAATTAATAGATATTTTGTGATAATCACACTTGAAAGATGCTTAGTATGAACTTTTATCACAAATCATAGGGATTAGCTAAATGAAGACAGATAAAACTCTAAAAGTTTTCTCGAGTTTGTAGGGATAGGGTTCGAATTCCCCTATTTCTAACTTCCCTTGTTTTCCGGTTTCTCTCGCACTAAAAAAATAAAATCCATTGAAAGAATGTCTGACCTATGCAATTTCCACAATTAAATGGAGTCACTCTCAAGAAGGTCATTTTCTAAAAGAAAGAGGGGGTGACTGAAGTTAATTTTAGATTTATTTTGTCAATTCTCTTCAATTTCAAAGCCTTCAACCTTTTTTTTTTTTTTGGGAAAATCGTTTAAAACGTCCCTCACATCATTAGATTGGTCTTGATCAATTACCATTCACACTTGGCAAGCTTCTTGCATGTTCAATACAAGATATAAACTATGCAGGCTTCATTTTCAAACATATACAAAAACCAAATCTTTATATGTTTAATACTATCCTGAGAGCCTATTCAATCAGTGAGAATCAAAAATAGATTTTTGTTCTTTTCAATTCCTTGAGGGCTCAAGAAATTGTGCTTGATGAATTTACTTTTGTCTAAGTTCTTAAATCTTGTTGCAAAAAGTTTGCCACTTGGACTGGCCTTGGTGTTCATTCAATTGTTGTGAAATCTGGGTTTCAGCTATTTTTGAATGTAAAGACTATGCTTTTGCACTTTTACTGTGCCTGTCAGAGAATGGGGGAGGCCCGCAAACTGTTTGATGAAATTGTAGGAAGGAGAGACTTAATATCGTGGAACATTTTGATGGGAGGATATCTTTGTGCATCTCAGAATTATTTGGTTGTAGACTTGTTTAGGCAGTTATGTACCAGTGGTCAAATTGTTGGCAAGACCACAATCTTGAGTGTTATCTTGGTTGCTGGGGAACTGAATTGCGTTATGACAGGTGAGTGCTTACATGGATATTGCATAAAGTTTGGTTTTTGCTTGGATTTAAATGTGATGAGTGCTTTGATTTTCCATGTATGGTAAAATGGGCTGCATTGATTCTGGGAGTAGGGTGTTTGCTAACGTTTCTGCAGGAGATGTTGTCTTGCGGAATTGTCTCACAGATGGATATGCTAAAGGTGGCCTGCTAGATGAAGCATTAGATTTACTGGGTTTGATGAAGCTGGAAGAAGTAAAACCCAATGCATCAACTCTAGCAGGGTTGCTCTCAGCTTGTGCTTCATCCGGGGCTCTGGCATTGGTTCAATGTATACATGACTGTGTAGAAGAATTGCAGGAGTTTAGGAACCAAATGAAGCATTGTATTATAATTTAGGGACTAAAGTGTTCTAATTTAGAATTTAGGGATCAAAATTGGAATTGATGTATAGTTTAGAGACTAGAGTGTCTCAATTTAAAATTTAGAGATCAAAGTTGAAATTACAGGATAGTTGAAGGATGCAAAATGAAACTAATGATTTCAATAGTAAATGTGCACGTAATATGAATTCAAATTTGAAATTCATATCATACACGTGTGACATACATGTAAAACTATTAAGAAAAATTCAATACACTATTAGTTCATAAAAAGTTAATTTATATGTTATTATTGCATAAAGAGTTAATCCATAAAATATTACAAAGTTTTTAAACACATCTTTCCTCTCCATTTGTTTATCCTTATTATTCACCAATGGAAACCTTTCAATAGGTAACAAACCGTTGACTCACTAATGTATAGTTGCTCTAATCTCATTCTAAGCATTTACGAGTAATACTTTCTTCTTCTTTTTCTTTCCGACAAGGATAATCTTAGAAACCTCCCCTGAGATTTTTGACAATTTCACCGAGCTCCTCTAAAGTTTTTATAATTACACTGACCTTCCTTTAGATTTGGAATTTGGTAAGAAAATCAGTCCATGTCAGAAAAAGTGAACAAAAAAAAGTAATTTCAGAAGAAAGAAGGAAATTTGTTCCCATAAATGCCCTTTCTGAAGGCGTACAAGTTATATTAGTAAAATAATGGAAACTAATAAAAGCCAAAAATAAAGTAGTAGAAGTGAGGGGATGTTTGTGAAATAAAGAAAAGAGTCAGAAGTGGCATCTAACCATTTAAGCTCAAAGTTATAGCAACAGCTACTGCTTTCTTTTCGTACAAAAAACGGAAAAAAAAAAAAAAAAACTACTGATTTCTTTTGCAACAGCTATATTTGAATGCCTTTGCAATAGCCTATAAAGTTATCAACCAGCATGATGAAACATAACGTTTTCACTTTAAGCATCAACATTTAAGGTGGAAAAGAGTGATATATTGCAGCCATTTTGCAAGCTAAGATTGAAGGTGTAGAAGCTATGGCATCTTCAAGCTTGAGCAAGGAATCAAGGAATCAGGAATTTCATGCCTCATATGTATCATCGTATTTACATATCCAGGTATTTCACTTAATACTTTTCGGCAACATCATATACCAAGTTAATGTACAAGTAGCCATTAGGATCAACATTTGGAATCCTCACTTTTCTTCCCTTGTAATGCACAACTATGTCATAAAGCACCACCAATGTTCACCATCCTACATTATTCACATTAATAGTTAAGTACTAACAACCATTAACATGATTATGTGATAATGAAACACTTTTAGTCAATAAATGAAGAAAAAAAAGTACAACTTTGATTTCTAAAACTCTATTTGGCAGAATAGACAACTTATCTAACTACATGTACCAGAATAGGCAATTTATCTAACTATATTGTCTAGTGTAGATTATCAAGTCATTCAACAACTATGATCAACACAATAGATGTTGATTTTTTGCATGCCTTCTAGCTTAGCAACCAACTAAGTTCATGGTTTTTGACATGTGGGATTTAATGTGAATCATGATGAACTCTGAAAATTTAATGTTTTGAAAGTAACATGTCATATTTGATCATATTACATTGAGAGATGACAGAGCTTGCATACCTTTTTTGTTGTTCTTTTTGCAATTTACAGTAGAAAAAAAAAACTTATATTTTGCCTACTATGCTCCTTCCTTTTTCCTTCAAAACAACAAAATTAGAATGCTACCATCATTGCCTTACCAATTGGGACCAAAATTGCAGGTTTCTACAGCTTTCATCTTCTCCATGTTTCTCCTTAATTTTCTTTCTTCTCCTTGATCCCTTTTTCAAAATTGTAAAGGACTAATTTATTGTCCTTGTCCCTAATGTCAATCAACAAAATGATGCCATATTGGTGAATGAATTGATGCCATTTCCTTAATTGCAGTTAGGGTTTTTTATTAGCAAGATTCCAATAGTTATGTTCGTTAATGAATTTAAAAGATTTAATTTGTGCCCTAATGACTTATTTATCAGATTTTAGTCTTCTAATGACACATAAAGTCATGGGAATGATAGTAATTTCACACCATGTGATGTAAGCAATTGGGCTCCAAGTTTTGCTAAAGGAAGTCAGTGTAATTTTGAAAATCTAAAGGGAGGTCAGTGAAATTGCTAGAAACCTCAAGCGAGGTTTCTAAAATTATCCCTTTTTCGATTTGTACTTAAACTTTTATTTTATATTAGTCAAATAAGGTTTTCTAACAATTGTAATTAGTTTTGTGCACGAAATTTACACCAAATTTTCCATTTAAATACGTTGCCATTTACTACGTTTAAGGCTTTAATACATTACCTTTCTGTAAAATTTACACCTAATTAAGAACCCTTTAACTAGTGCTATCTATATTTATTATTTACTAGTAGGAAAAGAGGGTGTGCAAATTTAAAAAAAAAATATTAAGTTTTTTATTAAATTCAATAGAAGTTTTTTTGTTGCAAAAAAAAAAGAAGTTATGACTTTTTGTGACAAACAAATAGAAATTATTGGGTGTGGAAGTTGTTAGAAGTTACTAAATTAAGTAGTTATTCTTAGTAAATCTTTACTTTTTATTGGGATAAAATTTAAAATTCAAAAAATGACATAAAATTTTAATCCCAAACTTCCTCCTCATGCTTTACATATAGGAAGATTTTTTTTTTGACTAGTTAACAAATATACCCGTTGCTTACAAGGTTTGTTTGGTAATATGTAGGGGTGGCAATCGGGTCGAATTCGAGTTGACACTCGGGTATAACAAAAAACCCATTGACCCGAAACTGACCCGCCAACCCGAAATGGGTCAGGATATCTGACACGAATCCGAAATTTTCGGGTTGGCAGGTCGACCCAAAATGGCCCGAAACTTAATTTTAATTTATTAATTTATCACTATAATTTCTAATAAAATCAATTTATCACAAAACTAATTACATAATCAAGTAATAAAAATTTAAATAAATAATTCCAAACCAAATCTAAAATAAATTAAACACCGTAAAAGTGTTTTATCCCAAACAAAATATAAAATAGTATAAAAGTAAAAAATAATATAATATATTATTTGTCCAAATATAATAATTTTAACTTCATACAAATTAAATAAATTCATTTAGGATTAAGTAATTAATGTCTTTGAAAAAAAAGAATAACTTAGTTTAGTTAGATAAAATAATTTTATATTTATTAAATTATTTTTAATTCGTAAACGGGTCATATCAGGTCACCCACAGGTTGACCCGAAATCGACCTGTTTTCTTTTCGGGTTCATCGGGTTCGACCCGATTCTGACCCGAACCCCCGAAACCTCAACCCAAACCCATTAATTTCGTGTTAAGTTCATGTCGTGTTTTCAGGTCGTGTAGAAAATTGCACCCTTAGTAATATAGAATTAACCCTTTCATTTCAGTCCTCGTTGAAATTTCGTGCAATTCGGTCTGATTATTGTACCTTTTACATTATTTAGTCTACAATTACTTTAAATTATTGTACTCAAAGTACAAATGCTACACACGAATAAAATCTTACTATAAGATAAGCAAAGGTTCAAAGTTACTGAAGCAACTCCCCTTGTTGACACGTGGCATTATGGGTGAATTTCGAGCTTTCTTTTTTGCTTTCTCTATTGACATGGCATTGTCTTATGGAATTGGCATTGTTTTATAAGGTTGACTAGGAGAGTAAGGTCTTCTACCTATGGTCATAAGATTGAAATATTTTTAATAGACTTTTCAAACTCTAAATTTTGGAGAGATATAATTCAATTGCAGTGTCATTTACATGATCATTTCAACTTATATTTGACAAATTAACTTAAGTTTTAATCGGATTACAATGTTATTATCATTATTATTATTAAGTTATATTTATATTTATTTCAATATGAATTATCATTTAAAGTTATATTTGACAAATTAAGTTGCATTTGTTAAAAATCGTCGAATTGCATGGACTTTTTCAAATTATTATATTCTTTGACATTTTGTTATTTTGTTAATGTAACGAAAAAGATTATTTAAAACTAATTTCATCTTATCATAAATAAAAAGATTATTGCGGCTGCTTAATATAGTGTGCATTTTTATGTTTCAAATTTATTTTAATTTGCTCATATTAAAATATTTGGTAGCATTTGACTTTATGTTCATATATTTTTGTTATCAATTCTATTTTAATTCATTTATACCTTAATATGTGTTTTTTTATTACAATTAATGTTTTCCTTTCTTAATTAAACGACTGCATTAATGTCTAAATGACAAAAATATGTGTATCTCTAATATATTTCATTAAAATGCTTGTTTTCATGGTAACCATTAGATTTGCATTTTTTTTCTTATTTTCTATGCTGTCAGATTATTA
Organism: Coffea eugenioides; assembly: GCF_003713205.1. Lineage (NCBI taxonomy): Eukaryota > Viridiplantae > Streptophyta > Magnoliopsida > Gentianales > Rubiaceae > Coffea > Coffea eugenioides. The sequence continues at coordinate 22,928,259 of NC_040045.1, read as the reverse complement.
AATTATTCAATAAAGCTTATTTATTATTAGTTCTAATTTGGAGAGAAAAACGTTTTTCCAAACTTATTGGATTATTAGACTATCCAACAAGCCAGCTTACAGATTGCTTGGTTCTTCTATTTTTCCTTTGCTTTGCTTGTAATAAGTCACAAGTCAAATAATACAGTCATTCTTCAACTATTCAACTTTTTCTTAATTACCTAACCAAATTAGATACTTACGTTTTTCTTCCAAGTTACATTGCCGTTCACAAGAAAGTCAACCGTTTGATGAATTATCAATTGTACTTCATCTATTTATAACCATTAGATTGAAAGGCAAAGTACTAGCTTAGTTTAAATTTCATAGACTACCTTTTTAGATGAAATTATTGCCAACAAACTAACCTTGAATAGTATAGTACATACCATTACATACACTACCAACCTTTATTGTGTTTCATTTCTTTCTTGTTTTATTTCCGTCTCGTTCTCACATAGCAAAGAGCAAGCTTCCTTCACTTTCTTGTTTTCTCACGTTTGGTAAACAATTTTTCTTACTTTTCATTTCAACAAATCTATGCATTTATATCTTGCTATAGTAACATATACTTTCTTTTGCATGTTTTTTTTCCTTTTGCAATATTACTTTCACTACTCAAGATTTTTGCTCTGCCTATCACTTTATTCCAAGTACTTACTTCACTTATTTTATTTAGTACCAGTTAAACCTACATAAACCAACTAGAATTGCCACCACTTTTTCTATCTATTTTATTTTATTTTATTTATGCGTTAATACTTGTTTTTATTACAACGAATTTTTTCGCTTTATTAACTAGCAATGCATTAAGATGCTCTCATAATATATTTACACATGACATTCAACTCATAAACAATCATTCAAATTTTGTTACCCTTGAACAGTTTAGGGTACACACAGCCAGGCCTTACTAGTACTTGATATAAAATAAGGCAAAATGCCTAGAAGGCCCTCGAATTTAAAAGTTCAAGTTTTGGCCCTCCCATCTATTAAATGAATGCTTTTGGCCCTCTATCTAATTAAATGATATATTTGTGGCCCTTTTATGAACTAGAGTCATTAAGTCCAACAAAAAGAGCAACATGCGCAAGGCACAAGGCATAAGTGAGGGTCGTTTTCGTCGGCACAAGGCATAAGTGAGGGTCGTTTTCGTCAGCACAAGTCACCAAATAGAGTAAAACGATTCACTATCTGGTAAATGGCAAGTCCATTACCAAAATCCACGGCTGCGTTTGGATTGAGTGTTTTTGCACCTGTTTTTGAAAAACTGTTTTTCACATTCCAAATGCTACAGTAATGTGTATTTCAAAAACAACTTCAAAAACACCCATATCCAAACAATATATCAAAAACAACTCCAAATATATTTCAATTATGTATATTTAATTTGTATATTTTAATAAGTATATTTCAATTTGTATATTTTAATTATGTATTTTAATATGTATATTTCAATTATATTTCAATTATATTTTAATATGTATATTTCAATTATGTATATTATATATATATTATATTAATATAAATATATTTATTTCAATTATGTATAATATTATATATATTATATCAATTGAAATAAATATTATATATTTATATAAATACATTTATTTATATATAAATTTATAAATATATTTATTCAATTTTGTTTTATAATATATATTAATATGTATATTTCAATTATGTATATTATACATAAATTATATTAATAATAATGTATATTATATATATTATACATTTCTAATATTATATATTTATACATACATATTATAAATATTTTATTTTATTTATAATATATTTTTATATATTTATAATATATTTACATAAATATTATATGTTATATAAATTATATATAATATAATGTATAATATATTATACATTTATACATAATATATAAATATTTATGTTTATTTATAATATACATTTATATTATGTATAATATATAATATAATACATTTATACATTTATATTAATATACATAATATTAATTTTACATTTATACATAATATTAATACATGTATACATTTATATTAATTATATTAATACATTTCTACATAATATTAATATATATTTATAATTTATTAATTTATACATTTATATAATATTCATTTATAATTTATACATTTTTAATAATATACACTTATACATTTAAATATACATTTATATTATGTATTATATATATTAATACATTTATACATTTATATTAATATACATAATATTAATTTTACATTTATACATAATATCAATACATATATACATTTATATTAATTATATAAATACATTTCTACATAATATTAATATATATTTATAATATATTAATTTATACATTTATAATATTCATTTATAATTTATACATTTATAATAATATACACTTATAATTTATAATATATTTATAATATTCATTTATACATTTATAATAATATACAGTTATACATTTATAAATATATTTATATTATGTATTATATATAATATAATACATTTATACATTTTTATATGAATATATAAATATATTTATTTATAAATATCTATAAATGTATTATAAATGCATAAATGCATATTTATATAAAAATATAAAATTTATAATTTATAATTTATACATTTATATAATATTCATTTATAATTTATTCATTTATAATAATATACATCTATACATTTGTAAATATAAATGGATTATAAATGCATAAATGTATATTTATATAAAAATATAAAAATTATAATATTCTAAAAATACTCAAAAATATGTTTCCAAAATACCTCTAAAAATAATCCAAAAAAATCTACAGTAAAAGTTTTTCATATAGTTTTTGAAAAACAACCCCAAAAACAACTAATCCAAACAGACTTATTTTTCAGATTCAAAATGCTACAGTGGTGTTTTTGAAAAACAAACCAAAAAACAGCTAATCCAAACGGAACCCACATCTTACGCAAAAAAATCATCGATGAAAACCCAAACGCCTCAACACAAAAAATTCAGGATATAGTTGCTTGAAGGATCGAAGGTGTTTGCATGTAGAAGAAATCTTTAAGTGTACGTTCATCGATAATAGATTGGAGGATCAGAAGAAGGGATGATTTCATTGAATCGTACATGGTGTATAGTATGTTGATCTTCAAGCTCTTACAACTATTTTTTTTGTCATTCGTATGTAGATCTGTTTAATGGGTTGGGAACGACATGATATATGGTGTTCACTGTGGGTGGGTTAGGGCTTAGGATTGCAAATATTAATCTATACGGGTGGTATTAAAAGTGAGGTTTTGTGGTCCTAAAAGTGGGGTTTTGTTGTCAACAATGACAAGAAATGTGGTCCTGACGTCTTTGTGCAAATGGGCCAAGAAACAAGGTTTAAGATAATAGTGTATTTGTATATTAGTAGTTGTTGATTAAAGTAAACATTTTTAGTCAACAACATTGGAATGTAGTTCATATACAGGGTTATTAAATTGGACTAGTTACTGATAACTCATGAATAATAAATTGATTTGATTTAAAAAATTTTTTTTTGCACATTGACTGCAGCCAATGTTTTCAGAACCGGACCGGACCGGCCGGTTCGACCGGTTGGACCGCGAACCAGCCATGTCACCGGTCCGGTCTAATGCTAAAGCCGGAAGTTCATGGAGAACCGTTGAAACCCGGACGAACCGAACGAACCGTGCGAACCGTTAAGAACCGTGAACCGGCGGTTTTTTAAATTCTTCAACAAAATATCAAGAATGGTGTAGCTAAGATTTGAACCTGGGTCTCCAAGTTTGGATATAACAATCTCACCGCTAGACTGTAGTTAAGTTTGTTGAGAATTCTACTTGACTAAAAAATATATTAAAACATCAAGTTCTTCTCTTATTTTTTTTTCAATTTTTTCTTCTTAACCATTTTTAACCCAAATATCCACAACAAGATTTTCTCAAGTCTTCACCATAATTATCAGGTTATTATCTTTAGCAAATTGTAAACAAGTTGAAAATTTCAACTTTTCTTGTTTTCCAACATCTTAGTAAGTTTAATTTTTTTCTTTTCAAGGTTTTTTTCTATATTATTATCTTTAGTTGATTTTTTGCATTTTCTTCTTTTTCCCCTCAATTTTCATATGTTTCCCTCATTTTTGTTTTATTTTTATTCGATTAATTAAGGATGAAATTTTTGTAAAAGTAGTGCACATCCGTGTAGGAATTGGGTAGGAATTACAAATAATAACATTGGGCTGGTCAAAAATATGGTAGTTGGCACATAATCGAAGCTATTGATAATTGAATTTAAAATAATTAATGGTATAGGATCATTGAATTTAATATAACATGTTAATTAGTAATGTTTAGTAGCAATTAATTTTTTATGTGTTTAACTGTATATTTGTTTTTCAAAAATTTTTAGTTTTTTTTAGTTTGAGCAATTAGATTTATATTTTTATAATAAAATTTTAACTTTTTCAGCTTAAGTTGATGAAATTGTGAAGGTGGTGTGGTTGCTTATCATGCCACTGATAAAAGTTTGCTATTCAAATAGTTTGTCTTAACTTGAACTCTTTTATGGATTTTTTTAAGGGTTGTAAAAGAATTTCAATATTTAATTTATTTATTTTTTGTGTTTTTATTTGTGATAATTGGTGAACATTTGGATTGTATCTATTTATGTTTATAATGAATTTATGAAAACTTATGGTGAATTATGATATTTTAATTATATTTATCATTCCATGTTTTATGTATAACTTTTAGAAAATTTATTATTATCATAACTTAAATTAAGTTATGTTGGTAAAGTTCAAGTGTAGAATGAAACCTACTTAGTACTTAACACAAAAAAAAAAAAAAAAAAAAAAAAAAAAAAAAAAAACAGTGAACCTTTGAACCGGCCGGTTGGACCGGTCGGACCGGTCGAACCTTGAACCGGCCACCTCTCCGGTTCACTGACCGGTCCGAGTTTAAAAACATTGACTGCAGCACCTAGGTTCAAATGGTTCATTATATGGATACATCATGAGGGTAGAATTAGTTGGGGACAGTAAGTTAGCTATGTTGATAGGGAAGCAGACTATGTGGATATATGCAATGTTGAGAGAATGTCTATTCATGAATTGAACAAAATGGTTGAGGAGCTAGGTCACGCTGATGCAACATTGATGTACTATTATGTTGAACCAGACAAAGACCTATCAAATGGATTAAAGGAGTTATCTACTGATCAACATATCAATATGTTTTGTGAATAGGCCTACACTTTTATAGTGATGGAGATGTACTGTAACCATTTAATAGAAGAAGAAATTATGGAAGTATTGACACATGAATTAGCTCTTGAGAATGACATGCAAAGGAGAAAATCTGGGGTCTTGATTGAAGAGCTTGATGAGCAAGGCCATATTGTTAGCCATCCTTGTCTTGATTTGGTGACCAAGAGAAACAAATTCACTGAATCAGCTGCAAGTTCAAGTAGTTGGACTAGAAAAGGTCCTAGCAATGATGCAGCTGGAACTAGTACTCAACAGATTCATGGCGATGTTGGTAAAGAAGCAATTCCTAACTATGTGCAGCCTTCAGATAGACAAAACAATGATGCAGCAACAATTAGTACTCAACAGCCTATTGGTCGTGACCAACAATAGTTTCAAGATAAAGTTCACATTGAGGATGCTTTGGACTCAAAATCGGATGTAGAATTCAATAGGTTTAGTGGTGGTGCAGAATATTATGGTGATGAACGGCTGCTAGAAGATCTACTTGACAGATAGGTTACAGAGCAGCCACACTTGTCACTTAGGACACTAGCAAGTTCAAAAACCAGGCAGCAACAACAAAGACTTGGAAGCCAACAAGCTGATGCAGATGTCCAGACCCAAGAACCAATGTTTGAAAGCCAAGCATCTCAATAGCCTATAGACAAGAAAAAACAAGTGAGAAAGAGAAAATCTAGACTAACACAGCAACAGCCAGCAGGAGAACGGGTTGAGAGCAATCCATTGGATAAAGATTACATAGCCGATCATCTAAACAGTGATATTGGATCATCCGAGGGGGAAGATGGGTATCAATGGATATATAAGGACTTTTCCATGGAGCAGTTCAAGGCTGACCCCAAGTTTGAGTTGGGAATGAAATTTGAATCAAGAGCCCAATTCAAGGCTACTGTTAGAGAGTATGGTATCAGATTGGGAAAGCCAGTATGAACCAAAAAAAAGAGCCAAAGAGAGTGAGGGCCAAATACAAAGAACCCTATCAGTGGTTTGTCTTTGCTTCGATGGAGAAGGCACTTGGAACAAATGATCTGGTGGTGAAAACAATGAATGATATGCATGAGAACTGCAATCATGCTTGGAAAAATAGGAATTTAAATGCCAAATGGTTGGTTGATAGGTATGTTGAGAGGATAAGAACAAACCTTCACATGCCAATTAGGAAGTTAAGACAAACAGTGCACAAAGACTATGAAGAAGATGTATCTAGATGGGTTGCTACTGAGCCAAAAGCAAAGGCAGTTGAGCTGGTAAGGGGTTCTGCTAAAGCACAACACTCAAAAATCTAGGAGTATTGTGAAGAGATAATGAAAACTCATGCTAGTGGTATTATGGAGGTGATGTTTTCTCTATTTAGAACTCCTAGAGAGAATCCTAGATTCATGAGATTGTATTGTTGTTTAGGGCCAATGAAGAAAGGATTTCATAATGGTTGTAGACCAATAATAGGATTGAATGGTTGCCACACTAAGGGCTCCTATCTAGGACAATTATTAGAAAAAAAGCAACTAAGCAGTAGAGGTGATTCTTGACACTTTTGAAGGGTGACTTAGAAATTAACAATCAATTCCACTACACATTTATTTTTGATCAGCAGAAGGTATGCCATTTATTGTATCATAGCTATTAGTTTTTTTTTTTTGCAAGGCACACTTATCCATTTGTTTGTTCTTGCTATAGGGGTTGGATGGAGCACTTTCTGGCATGCTTCCAAACTCTGAACATATCTACTGCATGCAGCATATGTATAAGAACTTAAAAAAAAAAAACCTGGACAAGGCTTAAAGGACAGACTTTGAAATATTGCTAGCAGCACAACAGTCCCACATTACAATAAAGCTATGGATGACTTGGAAAAGTATGATAAAGAGGCCTTCTAGTGGGTCAAGAATGCTCCACCTCCTAGACACTGGTGCAAAGCTGTCTTTCCTACTCACACAAAATCTGATATGCTAGTAAATAATTTGCGTGCGTCATTTAATGCACACATTTTGGAGGCAAGAGAATAGTCTATTATATCAATGCTAGAGTCAATTAGAATTATGCTGATGGAGAGGATTCACATAAGAAAGTTCGCAATACAAAAGTACAAAGGTCCCACAGGCCCATTGATTAGGGAAATTGTAAAAGGGAGGGTTAAATTAGCAAGCCAACGGAAGCCAATTTTCAATTCAATTGATGGTTATCAAGTTCATGGCCCACGTGGGGCCTAATTTGCTATTAATTTGAAAAAAAACACTGCACATGTCTGTTATGGGAAGTGAGTGGTATTCCTTTCTATCATGCCATTGCTTTTATTCACATGAACAATGGTGACCCACACAAAGTGCTAGATAAGTGTTATAGTAAGGTGCTATTCTTTAGAATCTACAATAATGTGCTAGAGCCTATTAGTGGTCTGGATCATTGGCCCCCTTCATCAATGCCAGTGTTGGACCCACCATTAAGTGTAACTCAACCCGGAAGGCCCAAGAATGCTAGAAGAAAGGATGTAACTGAAGGTAAAAATCATGGAAGAAAATTAAGGCGAAGAGTTGTGATACACAGCAGGAAATGTGGGGCAGTAGGACATAATGCAGCAACATGCAAAAAAGAGGACAATTCAAGGGTGTCTCAGGAAGATCAACAACAAATAGGAGTTAGTGAAGGGCAGCAGTCAGTAACAAATACATCACAGCAGGTCAGGAGTTTTAAAACTTGATATGTCTTGGTATTAATTTTTCAAACATAATGTATCCATGTAATTTATAATGATGACAGGTCAAAAGGGTTCGAGGCAAAGCCAGACAATATACGAGAGCACAGCAGGGTACCCATAAAAGGTCGTATTAGTAGCCTATGCAGAACCAATCCAAGCAACCAGAGATTGCACAGGAGCATTCCCACCAGCAACCGGCTGCATATGAACCATCTCATCAGAAAGAGGCTACATATGAGCACTCCCAGTAGCTGTAGCAACCTGCATATCAGTAGCATACCAATCGACTTAGAAGGACTTCTTCTAAGAGACCATTAACTGATACAGATGGAATGATAAATTTGAACTATGCTTATTTAGGAAAGGGCCCCCCATTTATTGCTGGGAATTGGAGAGGGAAGTGGAGTGGGAGAAAAAAGAGAGGAAGAGAGTCTGGAAGAGGACAAGGGAATGAAAAATGAGAGACAACTACTTCTCTTTTTGTCATTTGGTGATAATTGTAAATGAAGTCAACCTGCAAGGCCAGCAACAACTCTCTTTTTTTCAATTGTAATTTTTGGTTCATGGATATGTGCTGGTTATCAACTGTAATTAGTTGGCTGGAAACTTGTTTTTGTTATAAGGGTTGATTTGTGGTACAATTAGTCGAAAATTTGGTGTAAACCTGCTTTTTGTATATGAGATCAAGACTTCGGTTGATTAATGGGAATTGGTTCTTTTTTATTTCTTCTGCCTGTTGAACCTTGGTTAGTAACACATTTCAAATGAACTCACACTATCATTAATATTCATGACTGAATTAGCATCTAATTTACAATAGGAATATCATGCTATTCAACTAACAATAGGGCTTACAAATTTTGTCTAAACATACACTAGCTTCACCAAACTAGCTAAACATTCCACAAGCCTATCCACCATGTACATTTGCTACTACATCTGAAGAGTCCTAAACAGAGCGTACATTTGCTACTACACCTATAGAGTCTAAAATAGGACCTTAATCTATTGGAAATAGGTTGCATTCCTTCCATTTTGAACCCAAACAAGTAGTATCACAATGACCCAGGTAATAAAAAATAACCTTATCAGAATCTTGTTCAACCATTTATGTGATCGGATTTCTTTTTACAACTCTCTTATTTTCTGATTCTTGTTTTCCAGCTTTCTCTCCAACATTCTTCTAACATCTTCACTTTTATCTCTTTTTTTTTTCTGTCCGATTGATTCTCTTAAGAAGACTAGGTATCAACTCTACAGAACGTCGACACATTTTCCCGTCGATCCAAGACCAGTGCTAGCAGCCACTATCTGCACAAACAACATACCTCCTCCCCGGATTCCTATCGGTCCATGAAGTAATCATCTTACAAGTTTTGTCGCATCCGCAATTGGGGATTGAAGGACTCTAATATGCGCTATTATCATCTGCACAAACACCATCTGCCCTTGTGGCGCTTAAAATGGCCATGAAAATATGAAGAAAGAGACTTCCTTTCACGCTTTAACCTAGCAGCTATAGTGTGCTAATGAAGACGCCCCTCACTTATTCCTGTGCCTCGCGCCTGTTGCTCTTTCTGTTGGACTTAATGACTCTAGCTTATGGAAGAGTCACAAACATATTATTTAACTAGATGGAGGGTCAAAAGTATTCATTTAATAGTTAGGAGCCAAAACTTGAACTTTTAAATAGTTCGAGGATCATTGGGGCATTTTGCCCTATAAAATAATATTCAGTATAATATTACAATGCATCTCTACGTCAAAACACGTGCAACAATCGAGCAGAATCGCACAAAATTCGATCTGGGTCCTTGTCGGGTTGGTAATAAGCAATTAACCCTTTCATTTCGGTCGGCCGCAAAATGAACGTTGGCCGCCCCCGACACCGCCCTCGAGCATTCTTCTCTTTCATCTTCCTCCCTATTTCTTGACTGAAATCCTGATCTGCAAAGCCAATTCCACTAATATCAAAACCCTAAATCAAAACCATGAGCAGCTCCAGTCATCTCTTCTCCATCAACCTAGTTGATTTCCGCCATTCACGTTATTCAATCTCCCAAAACCGTCAAGTTTTGTCCCCATTAGCCTGCCTGAATGTGGACGTCCGGGCACCAGATTCTGTCTCATCGAAGCCGCCAGCTTTAGGACAAAATGCTCAAAGGGTTAAAGAGATTATGGAGGAGGAGAACAGGGTTTTGGTGGGGACCTATGCTAGAGCCCCTGTTGTGCTCTCTAGCGGCAAAGGTTGTAAATTGTATGATATTGATGGTCGAGAGTATTTGGATTTGACTGCTGGAATTGCTGTTAATGCCCTTGGGCATGGTGATCCTGATTGGCTGCAGGCGCTGACTGACCAAGCTAATACTCTCACCCATGTCAGCAATATATATTATTCTGTTCCACAGGTAAAGTTCTTTCTCTCTCTTTTTTTTTTTAGAATTCTTTTTCTGCTTCTTGTTTCTGTTTATTTAATAAGTTAATAAATAATTCGTATAATCTGCGCAAATGGAGTTCTTTTAATAACAAGTGTTTGGTATGGAATCTATGTTTTTCTGTGATTTTGAAGGTGTTTTAATTGAATTTGGAATCTGTTTCAAGTTTGAAATTGATGTGGATTGTAGGAGAGGAAAGAGATAGTGATATAGTGTAGTATTTTGAAATTAAAAGCATGTGAATTGTGTTAGTTGTAAATGTTTTAGGACTTTCTGGACGAGGAAATTTGATTTGTTTGGGGAATTCTGGATTGTATGATGGAAATGGTTGTTCAGTTAACTCTTGAAAGTGCAAATTTTCCAGAAGATTAAATTGGTGTTCTACATTTCGCTCTTGCTTTTTCTATGAGCAAGATCAATGTTACTAAAGCTATTGTGGAATTTCAGGTTGAACTTGCCAAGCGTTTGGTTGCTAGCTCATTTGCTGATCGTGTATTCTTTACGAACTCTGGTACAGAAGCAAATGAAGCTGCAATAAAATTTGCAAGGAAATTTCAGAGATATTTGCACCCGAGTGAAGAACAGCCACCTGTGGAGTTCATTGCCTTCAGCAACTGCTTCCACGGAAGGACTATGGGAGCTCTTGCTTTAACAAGCAAGGAGCATTACAGAATTCCTTTTGAACCAGTGATGCCAGGAGTCAACTTTTTGGAATATGGCGATACCCAAGCAGCAACAAAGCTGATAAGTAGTGGCAAGATTGCAGCTGTTTTTGTAGAACCTATCCAGGGTGAAGGTGGTATATACAGTGCCACAAAGGAGTTCTTGGAGGCATTGCGCACAGCCTGTGATTGTGCTGGGGCACTTCTTGTCTTTGATGAGGTAAGTTTATTAAGACATGCAATTGGGCACAAGGAACATGGAGTACTAAGTGAGACACAATAGCCATATCCCCATTTGTTGGTGCATAATAAGTTTTCCAGAAGCTCAGGGAAAAGATTATTAGTGTGTGTAGGTGCTCGTCAGATATCCCATCCTGCAGCTAACGCTTGGTGGTTGTTTCACATTTTTCTTTTTGATTTTACATGTCTTGGAATTTCATGAAACAAAATACTTGACAATTGTTGCCATTACGTTAATGTTAGGCCGACCAAACAGTCAAAAAAATGGGATTTAAGATTCAGAAAAATGATGTCATAGAACTTTCCTTGTGTTGAAATCAGGGGAAAAAAGGCTCTCCAGCACGATTCTACTGAGCTCCTCCATCTGATGTAGTTCTTAGCACAAATTCTCAATTACTACAATTGGATGTTTATTGCATTAAACTTTTTACTTTGGTAAATCAATCCTGAAATGTTTGAAAGATAAGGATGCTAAACATCAGAGTTGAATGTGCTCATTTGATTACTTCATGGTATTCCCTTATACTACTATCTGTTTAATGTGGTTTACAACAGTGACACCTAAATGCTTTCTCTCTCCTACAGGTTCAATGTGGCCTAGGCAGGGCTGGTTATCTTTGGGCTCATGAAGCTTATGGCGTATATCCAGATATGATGACTCTTGCCAAACCTCTTGCTGGTGGTCTACCAATTGGGGCTGTGCTGACGTCTGAAAGGGTTGCTGGCTGCATTAGTTATGGAGATCATGGTAGCACCTTTGCTGGCAGTCCTCTTGTTTGTAGTGCTGCAATTGCCGTAGTAGATAAAATCTTGAAACCTGGATTTTTGGCCAGTGTCTCCAAGAAAGGCAAGTATTTTAAAGATTTGCTAGTTAAGAAATTAGGGGGAAATGCACATGTGAAAGAAGTACGGGGCTTAGGGCTTATTATTGGCATAGAGCTGGATGTACCGGCCTCACCACTCGTTGATGCATGTCGACAATCTGGTCTTCTCATTCTCACTGCAGGGAAAGGCAATGTGGTTAGGCTTGTCCCTCCATTAGTTATATCAGAGCAGGAACTAGACATTGCTGCTGAAATCTTGCTCGATTGTTTGCCAGCTCTTGATGGGAGTAGCTAGAAATAGATGACAGTTCAGTTTCTTTTGTATGCTGACTATGTTTAGTTCATGGAATCCTATCCCTGTTGTCATATACACTAGTCAGTACCTTGTATCATTTGTATGTGCTATTCAATTTTAACATACCTAAACACGAGACCATCAATTCTAGTTAGATGAGGAATAGTTTCACTGCTTATATTCGTAGTTACTCTCTTCTAATCGTTTTAAACTCTTTGATCATGTGTAGTAGATCTCAATATGTTGTTTTCTCCTTGGGGTTTTTTTGATCGCTTGCATTTTTAAGAGAACATAATTATTGCACGGTTAATGTTCAGCATCACGATGGTTATCTCATATCTGCTTCCAGCTTTTCTAATTCCATGAATACTTTGCACAATTGAGCTGGACGAAAGTTACTAGTAATAGATAATGAGTGATAAATTAAAGGATTAAATGCACTAAATCCCCCTAAATTATGTAGCGAGTTGCTAGTTTAAAGTTTAAACCCTCCCCCCCCCCCCCCCCCCCCCACACCAAAAAAAAAAAGAAAGAAAAGGCCCACAAAACCCCTGAACTTTTTAAATAGGCATTTTGCCCACCTTGATGATATGGTTGGACAAAGTTATCCCTTCTATCTTGATTATTATCATTTTTATATTTCCCTTCATTTTCTTTATAGTTTCTTCCTTCTTTTTTTTCATTATTTGACTCTCATGTTATTATTATTATTTGTACACCCTAAATAAAATTTGTTATTTCCTTTAACTTGTATACTAGATTGGTGGTAGCTAGTCTATTTGTTACTTTCCAATGCCAGTAATTAATAATAAACTCTATATGATGACAAGATCTATATTATTATATTTTGGAGCCCATTTGATTTAGGAGCTTGAAATGTTTGATTTAAGAACTTGAATTATTTAAATATGTAGTAATGAAATAGAGCAATTGATTAATCAATTGTCAATAATTACGGCTAACAAATGAACAAATCAACTAATATAATTGATGTTTATTTTTTATGTTTTACTATAAATAACTTGTGAACCTTTCTTTCACGTCTGACCTACAGTATGTTACATTTGATGAGCAATTGAAAACTCAAACTAGTATAAATATATGCACTTAAATTATTGCATTACTACATCAAATACGCTTTCCAATGTAGGTAAGTATATTTAGTAGCATTATAGAGTTTATAATGAATGAATTATTAAAAGTGAATTTAAAAAATAAAAAAAATTAAAATGAATTAAAGAAAATTAAAAAAATCAGGGTAATTATTTCAGAGTAGAATGAAGAATTGGCTAGTGGCACGAGAGAAAAAGAAAAAAAATAAAATAAAAGGAAAAATAAGAGTGAGAAAAGAAAAAAAAAAAACTAAAAAGATAGAGAAAAAAAGAACAAAGAATTAAGTTAGGAGGGACAATTTTCTCCAAATACATCATTATTTTTTTTTGTCAAAACTCCAAATACATCATTAAGGGGTACAAAATTCCTGTAAAACAAGTTTAGGGGGTAAACCGCTTCTTGCTGTATATTTCAAGGGATTTTAGTGCATTTATTAGGATATATACCCTAAAATGTTTAATCTACATATTTATAAGCATATATAGTGTCTAGATATTGAAATTCGATTTATTTTGGATGATAAGCATGCAGGACGCAAAAACAAGTACTTGAATACTGAGTTTTCGTAGATGAAAATATGATATAATTTAATACAAAAAAGCACTATTTAACCACTAAGCATCTTTCTTGACAAAACTTGCTACTAAAATGCCTGAATAATAAATCCAAATTAATAAGTCTTCAAGTTAATGACATTTTTCCAAAGTAAAATTAAATCTAGGTGAAAGAGTGAGAGGGTGGAGGGCAATTCCAAGAACTTTGACAAAAAATTCTCAAAAGAATTTCCATCTCTAGAGGGACTTGCATGTGGGACTTGCTAGCACCACCAAAAAAATACGGGTATGAATTTAACTCAGGCTACAAGAAACAAATTAAACAATTGGAGTAGCATAAAATAATATTGATTTATGTAGCATTAGCAAAATTAGCGTAGCTGAAAACTGCCTTTGTTTGGATAGCCATTTTCCGCCGGACAATTGCGTCGTTTTCCGTGATCACATTTTCCTATTATTTTTTTTCCTCACATACATCAAATCATCACAGTAATATTTCTACAAAAAATCCTAGAAAATGCAATCCAAACACAACTAATCATTCTATCCTCTTTCTCTATTATGATTGAGGTCTCAATGTAAGTTATTGTACACTATATATTAAGGTTGTGCATGAGTAGAAGAATGCAAGATAGTAACATATCAATCCAAAATAAGATTATATATCATGATACAGATAATATAACAGGGCGAAAAAAATCCTTTGCTGGGTGGACATAAAAATATATATAATTATATATGAGTTCAAATGGACATTTATAAGTCTATTAGAATAAAATTTATATTGGAAAAAATAATTCAGCTTGACTAGATTAGTTATTTGTTGATGTATGTCAGATTACTTCATAATATTGCTGATTGCTTTGTTAAACTTGAATAAGATCGTTATGTGGTCAAATATCCCTTATGGCAAACTGGTGAAATTGCGACTTTCATCAGACCTCCTATGCAATTCATTCCAACAACTTGCTTCTCTAGTTCGAGCGCCTGCATACTTACATTGTGTAGCTTTTCCTTTCATGAGAACTCATTTTGTGAAGGAGCAGTACTCATCGTTACTTTTAATTTCATGAGAATTCAATTTGTAAGAGCATAGTACTTCTCATTTAATTTATCTTATGCACGCTTTTTTCATTGTAAGAGAGTATCACTCTTTATTTACTGTTTTCTTCCACGTATTCAAGGTCAAGTTTAACCCATCTCGAGCTCTGTATTAATTTTTTTTAATAAAATAATGAGTTGGCATTCCAATCCCATGTACAGGGATTGCTAATAAAAAATAAAATAACTATAAAAATAAACTGGTGAAAGAAAAGCAAATACATTCATGTTTAAATTTTTTTTTTAAAAAAAGGTTTCATTAGGAGTACATGCAGCAAAGAGAGTCCACATGCCTATTGAAACAAAGAATCATGACAAAGATTTGATTGTGAATTTTTTTTTATTGATTTCTATCGTTAGTGTTGATTTTTCTAAAGTGAATGAAATTATCCTTAATGTTTATTAAAAAAAAGTTTGAGATCTTTGCAATTAAACAAGTCAAGCTGTGTCTTTCGATGCTTTAACTGAGAAAAAATTACACACATGTTTGAATAGAGTATTATTTGAAATATTATTTGGAATAAGTACTGTAATACTTTTTGTGATGTGATGTGATGTATGTGAGATAAAAAGTGATTGAAAATATAAAAAAATGAATTGAAAAATGTGTTTATAATGCAAGTGAAAGAATATTTGGGATAAGTTAAACAAAAGTTCGTAGTTTACAAATACTTCACTCGAAAGACCCCTCGGCCCCCAAAAAAAAAAAGAAAAAATCTCATGGTTCCAAGTATAACAAATTATTCCGGGTCCACGTGTTGCATGCATTGTGCCAAAGATAAAAGATGCAACAAATTCTTCACCTGTAATTATGATAGTCCTATTAGTTTGTAGCAGCAATTTGTACATCATGTAAAGCTTCGGACAAACCATTGGAGTTGGTCCAGTGGATAAAAGAACATCGGAGTATGTTACCTAAATTAGCAGTGGGAACTTCAATTAAAACATGGAATGTTCTACAAAACTTTCATTGAAATTTGTGTAAATAAAACAAAGCCTTTGTCTAATGGTTGCTTCAACTTATCATATTCATGGACACGGCAATATTGCCCGATTGCGTTTAGACACTGATCTAAATTCATTTCAAAATATTAACACTTGAACTCAGACACATTAGACAAATTCATACCCCAATTATGTAGTCCTATTTCAGGAATCCAACTTTTTTGAAATAGTGATTTGATTGTGATGTTTGTATTTTTTTTTCAAATTTATCTCTATAAATTCAAAATTTAAATTTGAATGATGACATGTATATAATTAGAAGGAACGATTATATTGAAAAAAAAATTAAAACATGTTTTGATTTTTTCAATCGAACAAATATTTTAAAACATCCCCAAATAAAAAAGTATGATACTTTTTGGGGTTAATTTCACTTTGTCCCCCCAAACTTTAGACGATTATCCACTTAAGTCCCTAAACTTCAAAATGGGACACTTAAGTCCCTAAACTTATAAATACCTCCCACTTAAGGAAAATTGTTAACAAATCCTGAATGCCGTTGGTGGTCGAAGTATCTCATTTTATAAGGGTTTAAAGATTTAAGTGTCCCATTTTATAAGTTCAGGGACTTAAGTAGGAGGTATTTATAAGTTTAGGGACTTAAGTGTCCCATTTTGAAGTTTAGGGACTTAAGTGGATAATTGTCCAAAGTTTGGGGGGACAAAGTGGAATTAACCCTACTTTTTGGGATAGGGGGAGTAACACAAATGGTTTCCAATTTGGCATTGGTAAGTTGGCCCCCAAACGGGATCTCCCGCCTCGGTTTGAGGTAAGTTGGTATTGGTAGTTACCAAACCAAACCAAGCGATCAGTGGTCATGCATTAGTGCATCCTCTGGCATTGATAAGTCCTCCCACTCCAACCCCTCACGTAACACTAGGATTTCCTTTGCCTTTAATTAGGATAGACTAGCGATACAGCAAGCATTTATGCACAGAGTTTCTAAAAATTTTATTGAGCTCCTTTGAGGTTTGCAAAATTATACCTACTTTCTTGATTTGATAGATTTAGTAACCAAATCTTAAACTAACATCGAGTTGGTCAAATTTTTAAATAAATACCCTAAAATTCTCTCGTTTAATGAATTTTAATTTACTTTCCCATAGAAATGAAAAATTGTCTAGCATAATTATAAGGAGCAGGTGTCAAAATTTTCATGTCCATATCTATTGCTTGATAAACAAATATAACAATAATTTTGTCACTTTAATATGATACTTTTGATGGTGTTTTACTAGGGATTTAATTTATAAGATAGAGAAGAAAATGTTGAAATAATTCTTTTAGAGTTTGTCAATTTTATCGAGTGGTGGGATTACCATAATTTGGAAATGATTTGAGCCATTTCTTTTCGATTTATTGTTAATTTTGATACCAAAGAAATAGCAAATAAAGACCAGCAAAACGTTGGATCACATTTAAAGTTAACTCGCCAAGGAATATCACTAGTTTGACGATTTGGTTACAATAAAAATTAGAAACAATACTAGTAGTTCTATAGTTTTGTTGGCAAAAAATAGAAAAGAAGAATAAGAGGGACGAAGAATGAAAAAATAATTTTAAAACTCATTCATAGCATATGCATTATGCATACCAAACAAGAAAATTTCATCAAAATGTTTAAGGGTAGTATTGTTACTTTAAATAACAAGAGAGATATGTGCAGTAAGTGCTCACGAACAGTAATTAAATTTTTTGTACCTTCACTTTGGCAATAGAGTAGGATTCCATGCTGTATAACTTGTTTCTCACTTTGCCTTCTGACATTGGTTTCTCTGTTTATGCCCAAGATTGTCATTCGTTAGTTAACTCTAGCGTCTGTGTACTAAAGTATTACATGTTTTGCACTATATTTCTAACTTCATCCTTTTTCTCATTTTATCCCAAAATCATCAACCAACTCTAATATTTTATAATTTCGAGGGTAATAAACGTTTAAGAAATATTTTATCCTTAATAATAATTTTCCCTTCATTTTAAGTGAGTGGGACAGAAAATAAGCAAGGCTATTGTTTAAAGAACGAAAGTGTGTACATATTATTAAAAGCCAATAAAAATACCTATATCTAAACAGTCAGTCTCTCTTTCTAGGATTTCCTGACGTCCATGATATGCATACCTATTCTCTCTCTATCTTTTTTTTTTTTGTAGGTAATGTTTTTCTTATATGGGTTATGAATTTTTTATGTTTGGATGGGAGTGTTTTTCAAAAACTAATTTTTCAAATACAATAAAAATTTTTAAAAAATACTCTAAAAGGTAATCTAAAAATTATTTTAAATTATTTTAAAATTTTAAAAATATCTCAAAATATATTCTAGAAACTCTTCTGCTCTCAAATATTTCAAAATATTTTCTGAAAATATCCCAAAATATAATCTAAAAACTCTGCTACAATAAAATTTTTCAAAAATATCCCCAAAAATAGCTAATCTAAACGGATATTGTTGGAAAAAGAATGGAAAACATAGTGGATTTGAGTTAAAAAAGTTCCAGGGACAATTTTTAATGTACTAGTGTACTACGCCGATGAATTGGACTAATGGAGGGCGAAAGAGAAAACACAACCAAGTTGCTGGGTAAAGTAAAGACAGGTTTTGTCTTTAGCATTGAATCCTAGCGATGCAGAAAACGAATAAGGAACCAACGTCCAGGTGGCTTGGTGAGAAAACGGTTATGGCGACGGTGGAAAGTGGACTACTAATATATAATGGCCAATAGCTGTGTTTTCAAACTCGGACCGGACCGGCCGGTCCGACCGGGAATCGACCAGGTGTTCGGTCCGAGTTGGTCATCAGAACCGGGAGATTTAAAACCCGGTCAACGCCGGTCAAAAACCGGGTTTGACCGGTACAGAACTGGAAAAACCGGTCCAACAGGAGATTTTGCAAAAAAAGTTTAAACTTTTTAATATTATGTTTTGACCCCCTAAATTGTGAAAACTTATTAATATATCTCAAATATTTCATACTTTATAAATATTGTCCTAAAATTTGATGTTATTTTTCAATTAAATCCATAATTTTAATTCTAAACTTGTTAATGTTTATAAAATAATATAAATTGTTACTTGATTGTTCTATTTCTTTGTATTTTCTTGTTAAATATATTTGAAACATCAAATATATATAAATATACCTTTATTAATATCAATATGTTATTGGATATTTTATATATAATAATTTAATTTTTAAATAATTTTTATTTATGACGTCATCCGGTTCGACCCCTATCGACCCCCGGTCAAACCCATTGACCCCTGACCCCTGACCTCAGCCGAGTCGATATCCGGTCCGGTTCTAAAAACATAGGCCAATAGTAGTGCTTAGTGCGGGCAGGTGGAGAGAGGCGGCCAAAATTTTTCCACTTTTGCTTCTTCTTTGACTCTCTCTCTCTCTCTCTTTTTGTTTCTTTGGCTGCAAGAAGCTTCACGGATTTTGCTTTGCTAATTGCAAGAAGCAGATCCATGTTGCTCTTTTCTTTTTTCTTTTTTTGGTAATGCTGATTTTTTTCCCTTTTGACTTGATTTCATCCACTTTCATACAAACAAACACCAGCCAAATAAAAAATTAAAGACACGTTAAATTAGTAAATAAATTTTTATCCAAATAAAAAGAAAAAGAAATGTTATAAAATTCAAAATAGTGGCTTTCTACATCAATAAAATGAATTTTGTGAATTTTTCAACAAAAGTAAAAATACACCATAATTGTGTTGTTTAGTTAAAATAAAGTAAACGTAATTTTTTCCAATAAAGCGGAGGTGAAATTTTTAATAAAACAACAAATTTATGTCCTTGTGCGTTACAAATCTATAGGTCTATGTTTACTTTAAAGGGTTTCTTATATTTTTTTTAAAAGAAAATATTGTGTTATTATGTGATTTTGTGTTATATTACTCATTAAATGGAAAATTTTATGTCGATCTAGAGCAACTGCTTTATAGGTGTGGTTCTTGTTCCAAGATGTTCTACGTGAATATAAAATAGCCTCAATTAATTAGATGTAACACATCTTATGTGAATATTGTCGTTGTATGCTAGTTTTAGGAAAGACATGGAAGAAACTCGAACCATGGCCCTCCTCCTCTCAAAACCAATTCGGATGCTTAGATTTTTTGGATCGGCTTCGATCGATTTTCTCAATCTTTGTTATTTTTCGGCTCGATTTGAATAACCTTATATAGAACTCTCTTCTTCATTTTTTTTGTAATACTACATTAAAACATCTATAAATTCAAATTCGATAAATTAATAACCTCTATTAAATAATAATTTTTCTCGCATTGGGTTAAAGAGTTAAATTAATAATTTTGATCAAATAATAAGATAATAACTTTTTTTGACAACCTTACGTAATCTTTTGGTTCCATTCATATCATAAATTTATAATTCACTAAAATTACATATCATATTTTCCAAAAATTTTAGTCTATTATTATTTATGTTTCTTAAAATGTAAATCTACTATACTCACATAATGTTTTGTGTATTTGATCAATCATGGTTGATTTATAAACATCTTTAGATGGGAAGTCATAGTTTAATAATGAGATATGTAACAAGACTTTGTGTTTGTTTATATTGTGTGTGAGATATTTCTTTTAGCGAACCACGTTAAATATTGTGTGTCGTTTATCTTTCATGCTTGTGACTTGTTCCTCATTAAATTGTTATGTACTTGATATCTCAATAGTTGTTTGTTCCGCGCTTGGATCTTAACAAGTGATATCAGAGCTTGGTTGCGAGACTGGGTTGCTCTAAAGCACTTGGATCCTAACAAACTGAATGGTTGGAACAAGAGCTTGGTTGTTCAAGGTTGGATCCTAGTTAACTATTGAGATCAAGTGGATTGGTAGCTGTCACCAATTGAACAATTTAATGAGTGGTATCCTTGTTTCAATGGCTTGGCAAAAAGTATTGATGGTGAAGGATGGAAAGTCGAAAAGCCTAGAGATGCTTGACGGTGAATCTAGACAGGTGATTCAAGGGTCAAGGAAGAGGTGGAGTCCAATGTTGACTTTGGACGTGAATCGATGGAGACTTTCTCACACTTCCAACGGTTGATATTTCATCCCAGTGGATTTTAGATTTTGGTTATGTTTTTGGGTGGTGTGGCACGTGTCCCAAAGAATTAAGGAGATCTAATTTCTATGCGCCAAAAGACTCTGACAGTTACGAGTTTTTCGTTTTAGGTGGAGTCTTGGAAACCACACGTGGCGAGACAGTCTTGAGGATGGGAAGAAGTATGGTGATTTTACCACTTGGTTGCCTCAATGGTTAGGGTTAGAACTCACAGAAGGGGATCCCAGATTGCAAGTGGTGGTGAGAAGAAATCCTGCAAAGTGAGATGGTGAATTGAGGCACCTTCTCACGAGTCAACTGGAGGTTGGACTCGGGATAACTGCACATGTTCATTTGCCGATTGAATCAATTTGGTGTCAGAACTATATTGATTCGGATGTGTAGTTAGGCACCAAGGTACTTGGTGGGAAAAGACAAATGGAGTTTTTGGATGGTTTGCCGTGTTTGCTAAAAGAAATATTCGCCAAGGTGGAGATTTGTTAGGAAATTAGCTTAATTTCTTTTAGTCAAGATTCCTATTTGGTGTGGAAAGTAACTAGTTTCTTAATTGGATTTAGTTACTTGAAGTAATAGTCAAGTAAAGCCCTATTTAACTAGAATTAGATACTATTTTCTACTCTATATGAGTTTAGGAAATAGTATTAGTTTCCAATTGTTATTTGATTTTTTTGACAGTAATGTTCTCTATAAATAGGTGGGTTGGCATACTACAAAAGACACACACACAAAAAGAAACACAAGGAGACACAAGGGGCATCATATAGCCTTATACATGGGGTGTGAGAAAGCGTTCTTGGGAGATGAGAGATGGCATACAAGAATTGGGATTGGGTTCAAGTTGTATTCTTGTATAGGATTTTCCTCTCATAATGAATAGGTTTCTCTCCGTGGACGTAGGCTCAATGGTGGAGTTGAACCACGTTAAATATTGTGTGTCGTTTATCTTTCATGCTTGTGACTTGTTCCTCATTAAATTGTTGTGCACTTAATATCTCAATAGTTGTTTGTTCCGCGCTTGGATCCTAACAAGTGTTAGGAAATTGGCTTAATTTCTTTTAGTCAAGATTCCTATTTGGTGTGGGAAGTAACTAGTTTCCTAATTGGATTTAGTTACTTGAAGTAATAGTCAAGTAAAACCCTATTTAGCTAGAATTAGATACTATTTTCTACTCTATATGAGTTTAGGAAATAGTATTGGTTTCCAATTGTTATTTGATTTTTTGGCAGTAATGTTCTCTATAAATAGGTGGGTTGACATACTACACAATAGAGACATACAAGGAGACATAAGGGGCATCATGTAGCCTTATACATGGGGTGTGAGAGAGGGTTCTTGAGAGATGAGAGATGGTATACAAGGGTTGGATTTAGATTCAAGTTGTATTTTTTGTATAGGATTTTCCTCTCATAATGAAGAACAGGTTTCTCTCCGTGGACGTAGGCTCAATGGTGGAGTCGAACCACGTTAAATATTGTGTGTTGTTTATCTTTCATGCTTGAGGCTTGTTTCTCATTAAATTATTGTGCACTTGATATCTCAATAGTTATTTGTTCCGCGCCTAAATCCTAACATGTTTATTATATGAAAGTCATAATTTAACAATGAGATATGTAACAAGACTTTGTGTTTGTTTATTATAAGAAAGTCATCGTTTAATAATGAGATATGTAACAACCTTTGTGTTTATTTATTAGAAGATGACTTTCTTATCATTTATATACATAATATTATTAATTTGATTTATTGTATGCATTTAATAAAATGAAAGCGAACATCCATCATTTAATATTTCTAAGTCTTTTGGACCATTTGATAATAGAAAAATGATATCACGTACGTATGTACATTAAAGACATTAATAGAATTAAATTATAATTGCAAATCAAGTAGACTTTTAGCCTCCTTTTATTAATAGAATAATTCATACTTTTATAAAAGAAAACAAAAATTTAGCTAATTAAATGAGTGTTTCTTTGAATTGTAAGTACACTCAATAAATTAATAAATTATCATTGATTCAAATGGTAAAGTCACACTGAACGAAAATTATTATATCCCAACGGTAATGTAATATTTTCCATTTTGGTTTAAGTTCAGTCACCAATTTTAGTTGTTTCTTCTATTATTTATTTTATGCATCTAAACATCTAAACTCATGCACATCAATATTTGTTCATAATATATTAAGCAAAACATGAGAGGAAAAAGATATATTGCGTTATAATTATTCTAAGTAAAATAGGTATAGTTTCTTAAATGAACCCAAAATATTGCAAGATATCTTTTGGGTTAAACTATATTTTCTCAAAACATAAGTAACATATAGTTATAAAATTGTTTTGTGAATAAGAAGTTTATATGGTTGTTTACAGCTTACATGTGAAATAAAGTGAACCACAAATTGTGCAAATTAACCATTGCAACAAAAGGAAATCTCTGTTAATTATTCATTTTCAAAAATACTACTATCTATACCTATTAACTCTTTATTGCTTTTTTAATGTGTTTAGCAAATTTCTTTATTTACATGAACGATACATATGAAATTAATTACTAGTTTATATCTTTAATTTTCTTTCCTCCATAGTTTTAAAATTTATACCAATAAACAAATAAATTTTTACAAGAAAAAGAAAGTCTTGGGCAAGTACAAAATATAAGATCTAGTCACGAGTATTGCTTAGCTTTCAAAAGAACGAGTGCTATGATTAAATCAAAAGAAAATTAAACATTGTCAGAATTAATACAAGAGTTTAGAAATTAAAATTTTGTTTTAATGGCTTGTCAAACGCTACCCAATATATTTAAATTTTTATTAGGGTTATGCAATTTTGATCAGACTATAAAAGTAATTATGTCAAAATCAGTATATCATTTAAAATAGATTAATAAGTTTATGATTCAATTTTTTGCCATATTTTATTACTGTGATTTTGCACCATAGAACCTTTCAATGACTTTTTCGATGGTTAATTTCAAAATGTTAATTATTATACTTGTAATTTAGTCAACTATTTGCCCAAATGAGATTCTCTGTCCATTATATATGTCCACTTTTCCTGTCTCATGCAAAATTACGTAGTTCTACTTATTAATACTGTTCATATGACACATAACATTGAATGCATATTAAGGGGATGTTTGGTAAATGAGTTTCAAATTCAATTTTAGCATGGACGGCCTACTTTTTGAATCAACATGACTGCACGTAACTGTAACTCTGATAAATTCAAGAATCTTGTCCTCAAATGCTTGCATAGTCTTATCTGAATCATGCGGCGTGAATTCCAAAGTAAAAGACTATGGGTACAATTACAATATTATTGAATTTGAAACCCATTTACCAAACACCTCCTAAATATGCATTTAATGTTATGTGTCACATCAGCAGTATTAATCAGAAGTGAAACTACATACATTAGACAGAAAAAATGGATAGATATAATGGAGAAAGGATCATGTACTGCAGTTGACTAAGTGTGCATGTTGTCACTTTTCAAATGATGAACAGTGTGTATAGATGGCATTTTGTTTAAGCCAATTCAACTCCAGAATTGGAGTAATCAAGTCGTTGACAGGCCATGGCTGTCCTACTTCCAATTCTCCTTTCTTCCTTATTCCTGTCAATGCCTATTCCATCTTCCTCCACAACCTATACTACTTTAACGAAAGGCTCATTGCTTTCTATACAGGATGTTCTAATTTCAAGCCCAGATGGGATTTTCACTGCTGGATTTCTCATTGTTGGTGAAAATTCTTATTGCTTCTCGATATGGTTCACCGAGGCACAGGATGGAAACTACACAGTTGTTTGGATGGCCAATCGAAATCAACCTGTCAATGGAAAACATTCTGGCCTCTCTCTGCAGGATTCAGGGAATCTGTTATTGACAGATGCAGGGCAGTTCAGTGTTTGGACAAGTAATACAAAATCAAACTCTTCTGTCCAATTGAAACTTCAAGACAATGGCAATCTTGTTCTCAGCACTTCTGATGGTGAATTCCTTTGGCAAAGTTTTGACTTCCCAACCAATACACTTCTTCCCGGGCAGTTGTTTACTAGTGAGACAATTCTTGTATCTTCCAGAAGCACAACCAATTATTCTTCTGGTTTTTACAAGTTGTACTTTGATAGTGATAGTGTCCTACATCTTCGGTATGAGGGTCCTGAAATAACTACTGTATATTGGCCTGATCCATGGTTAAATATTTGGGATGCTGGGAGATCATCTTTTAATGGTAGTAAGATTGCTGTGTTAGATGAATCTGGCTATTTTCAGTCATCTGATCTGCTGCAATTTTATACATCTGATCATGGCATTGGACCATTGAGAAGATTGGTTCTTGACGTCGATGGCAGCCTTCGGGTCCACAGTCTAGATAAAGCTAATGGAAGTTGGCGAGTTACATGGGTACACAATTCTGAACCGTGCAAGATCCATGGTATTTGTGGCACCAACAGTTTATGTATCTATGATCCTGAGGCCGGAAGAAAATGCACCTGTATTCCAGGATACAGGATGATAAATCAGACGGATTGGTCTTATGGATGTGAGCCTGATTTCCAAGTCTCTTGCACTAATGAAAGTGCTTCAGGTTTTATTCAACTCCTCCATGTCGAATATTATGGATATGATATTGGCTACTTTCCTAATTCCTCCTTGGAGAGTTGTAAAAGTTTATGCCTGAATTACTGTGAATGCAAAGGGTTTCAGTACAAATTTGATCTAACAATGGGCTACTATAGTTGTTACCTAAAGACTATTTTGTTCAATGGGTATCGTTCACAGAATTATCAGGATCCTATTTACATAAGATTGCCTGCGCTTAATGTAACCACATTGCAGAACTCTGACCAAGATTTTAGTTTACAGTGCAAAGACCAAGTCACACCAATAGACAGACCCTATAACAAGATAAAACAAGATCGAGTGAAGTCCTATCTGTGGTGTACTTTGGCAGTTGGAGCTTTTGAGATCATCTGCTTACTCACTTACTTGTTTAAAACCCAATGGCGATCCATTGCAAGAATTCAAGGTTACCTTCAGGTTGCAACTGGATTCAGGAAATTCACCTATGCTGAGCTGAAGAAGGCATCAAGGAATTTCAGCGAAGAAATAGGACGCGGAGGAAGTGGTGTTGTATATAAAGGTGTGCTTTCAGATAGTAGAGTTGCTGCCATCAAATATCTCAAGGAAGCCATCCAGGGAGAAGCAGAATTTCTCGCAGAAATACGTACAATTGGGAGGCTCAACCACATGAATTTGATAGAAATTTGGGGATACTGTGCTGAGGGGAAACATAGGCTTTTGGTGTATGAATACATGGAGCATGGTTCACTAGCGAAAAATCTTTATTCAGATAAACTTGATTGGAAAAAGAAGTATGAAATTGCTCTTGGTACAGCAAAGGGACTTGCTTACTTGCATGAAGAGTGCTTAGAATGGGTTTTGCATTGTGATGTGAAACCCCAGAACATCCTTTTGAACTCTGATTATCAGCCAAAGGTAGCAGATTTTGGGCTCTCTAAATTATTGAATAGAAGTGCCATTGACAATTCAATGTTCTCCAAGATTAGAGGAACTAGAGGATACATGGCACCTGAGTGGGTGTTTAATCTCCCCATCACCTCAAAAGTTGACGTTTATAGCTATGGAATTGTTGTGCTGGAAATGATAACAGGACGGAGATCCACTGGGAACCATGCCAATGATGAGAGCATTGTGGTGGAGCCAAGAAGGCTGGTCACTTGGGTAAAGGAAAACATTAAGGGAACTGCTGAAAGAGCATCTGAGATCAAGGATATTGTAGACCCTACTATAAAGGGTGACTTTGATATGGGAAGGATGGGAATTCTGATTGACGTAGCTCTCAAGTGTGCAGAGGAGGACAAAGATGCTAGGCCTACTATGAGACAGGCAGTTGACATGCTTCTTCATCAAGACTGCAATGAGTAGCAAGGCAAGCATCAAAATTGCAGATGATGGTTTCCAATTAAAACTCAGGCCAATTTGCACAATTATTAATTTTTTTTATTTGTCCTTTTTTTTGTGGGTAGTATTTGGTGTGCCAAGATTTGTGTTCAATCTGTGCTTGGCTCCATTGGCTGTTCATTGCAGTGAATAACTAGCTGACTTTAATGCAGATGACTTTCATGAGAATCGGTTAATGTTAAGATGATTATGGAGATTAAGGAATATTATAGCATAGAGCCGATGTGATTGATACTTCTTTTGCTAATTATAAAATGTGTGTCAACTAGTGTAGAAAAGGAAGGTTGAATTGATTGGCAGGATTCATTTCTTAATTGCAGGCATTCGTTGTGTAAAATGGTTGACCTGTCAAAAAGTAGTTTGCATATGACCGCAGCAGTTGGTCAAAATTTGCAGTAGTTGACTGGTTGTGATTCTCAATTTGCACTGAATAAAGGACAGCGGGTAAAAATATTTATTTTTCAAAATTAGATTTCTGTAACTATTGAGGATTCAGAAAGAGTAGACATTTTGTTTCTTAAAGGTGTGTTTAGGGGTGTAAACGAATTTAATCAAATCAAGCACCCTACTGTTTAAATTTGTTGGATTAGTTTAATAAAAATGAAATTGTGTTCAAGTTTAACTTGTTTATTTATTGAGTTGAACAAAAATGAACTTGGTTTAATTCCCTTTCGACAATGCGGATGTCTTGGTTTAATTCTATTTCTTCAGATACGTACCGCTATACCATCTTTAATTTTCTGGTTTTTGTGGAAATCGAGAAATCATGCTCATTTTGAGGAGGTAACATTTGATGCCCAACAAGTAATTTTTATGGTTAGCAGGTTCGTTGAACAACTGGGTGCTGCTAGGGTCTTCAAACCAAGTCATTTCCGTGGTGATCCGGATGATCCATGGGCTGCCTGGGTACGTCGAAGGGTAAAGCCTCTCGGTTTTCTGACTACTGCGTGAAATAAACCTCCCCTTCATCATTTGAAACTCAACACTGATGCCAGTGTTTGCTAGGGACTTGCTTCGAGAGGAGGTTTGCTTTGTGATCATGATGATAATTTGATTTTTGCATTCCGTAAAGGGGTTGATGTATTAACAGCTGAAAGTTTGTCACTGCTGCATGG
Source organism: Coffea eugenioides (assembly GCF_003713205.1). Lineage (NCBI taxonomy): Eukaryota > Viridiplantae > Streptophyta > Magnoliopsida > Gentianales > Rubiaceae > Coffea > Coffea eugenioides. The sequence continues at coordinate 22,899,885 of NC_040045.1, read as the reverse complement.
CCTTTTGTTATGCCAAGAAAGAGCTATTCACGGTCTTTTGGTTGAAATGGACTCGAAAAGTCTTGTTCGCATGCTCGTACATGGGCGGCACCCAAATGGGCACTTTGCAATGTACTAAGGAGAATTGGAGGGTTGTTACTGGATTTCTCTTCTTCAGTGGTTCATGTTTATAAAGAGGCTGATGGTACAACTGATAAAATGGCAGGGCTGCAGCTTCAGGAGGATTTTTTTTTTCCCTCCTTTCAACAACTCCCTTCTATTGTTAGATCTTCCTTAATTTTAGATAGGCGGGAATTTCCTCATGTTCGGTTGTAAAGGAGTAGCTCTTTTGCTTGAACCTACGTATATTGCCTTCTTGGTCATAGTGTGGTTTTCGAACTCTTGTATTTTTATTATTATTAATAAAATAAGGGACTGGCATCCTCACCCTATGTACGGGATTTTGCCCCAAAAAAATGAGGGAGCACTTATTAAGGTAACTAGATTACATGTTACTATGTGTATGCACACACTCACACTAGTTGTACTTCCTATAGTTAAATTTTTTTCTAAATTAGTTTTACTCTTACAAAAAGAAATTAAATCTTGAAACCATGTTAACGAGTAGGAGTACAAGTGCTGATTCAAGCTCAAGCTATCGAGTAATAAATCGAGTCAAGCTCAAGCTTGAAAATGCTATGATTGAGTGTTTCTCAAGCCTAATCAAGTATTACTAATTATTTAATCTTAAATTTAAATGTTTTACTTATTATTCAAGTTTTAATTTTTAACTATTTTACTTATTATTTAATATTTATTTCGAATGCTTTAGGTGATGGGTTATTGAAAATATTTGGTTACATTTTTTTTTATATAAAAAACATTAATGAGAAAGGGTTGATTGAACTCAAAATCAAGCTCAAGCTCGAAAAGAAGATATTTGACAAATTCGAATACCTATATTTTTCAGTTAAATCGAGCTCGAGTAGAATGCTACTCAAGCTCGATTCAACTCCATTGTACTCATGTTAACAAGTGGTCCTTTTATCTATCATCACATTTTTAGTTTCTTATCTTTGTAAAAAGGGATCAAAGTAGTACATGAAAATTAAGTAAAACAAGTGCACTAGTCGCGTGAATTACACCTGCGCCATTATTAAAAAAAAAAAACCCAAAAGCAAATAATGACAATTTAGTCTCTTTTCTTAAAAGTCATACACAATGTGGTCCCTTAGTTATAATGACAAACTAATTTAGTCCATCAGCTTTTATAAACAATCGGCTAATGTGGTACTTTTGTATTAATAAAATTTAGAGGCCCTTTAATGGTTTTCATGACAGTTGATTTAGGTAAATACCATAAAAATATTTTCGAAATGATTCATAAAACTTTTTAAAACAGCTATAATGCTTTTTCCAATAAGGAAAATAGTCTTTTGTTCCTGAAAAGAACTCAAATAAATTTAAACAAAAATTTATTCATGTTTCCTTAAAAATTGTGAAACGAGATTGAATAATTCTAGCATTTGTGAATAATACTTTTAAAATTTATAAAAGAATTTTGGTATCTCGACCATTACATTTTCAGCTCGTGTTTTTTTTCTCATGATATATGTCAACAGTAACTTGTTAAGTATTTTATAACTTTATGCAAGTTACCTGAAGTATTTTGATGTATTTTATGTCAAAAAATTATTTTTGAGACCTTATTCAAGATGAGTTGATTCTATGTTGTTATCGCAAATACCAGAGAATTTATTGAGCTCGTTTTGCTAAAACGCTTCACTTATACAACCAGTAGCTCGTGGTTTCAAGTAAATCAAGGTGGTAGGTGGGTAATCATTCTTGATTCTCTTTTTGTTTTATTAAAGAAAGACAAAAAAAAACTAAAAGGAAAAATGGTAAAGTGCTTAATTTAGAGTTAGAATCTATTTGGGGTGAGTTGAATTTACCAAAAAAAAAAATCACTTAAACAATCTCTCAATTTGATACTAACTCTCAATCTTTCCTAAGAAGATCATGTTGACCAAGCCTTTTAAAGTTAAGAGACTAAATTTATTCGCCATGATAAGTGGAGGCCCAATGGCTGAAAAGTAAGAATTCAGTAAAATTACATGTATAATTCCATGTTATGAGTGTCTCTAAGTCTTGGAAAAATAAAAGTATACATTAGGTTTTGTATAGGAACAAATGGAGCAAAATGTTATCAAACTATTACCTTTTATCACTATTCACAACTTAACTTTTTTTTTTAAAGCCAAAAATGTAATTTAACTTTTCCTTAGTCAAAAAATATCACTTAACTATTTTTTTTAACCAAAAATATCACTCAACTCTTTAAAACGTAACTTTTTAGTCATTCTGTTTAAGTTTGTGTATTAAGGCCATAGGAAGGCCATACATGTGACTTGCATGAGTGATCATTGAAGAGTAAAAATGTCCAAATTTTCTTTTAGGGACAAATTTTGAAAGAAACGACAATGTTCTTAGCGTCAAAATTAGTTATATTAAAGGATCAAGGACTTTAAATAAATTACCTAGCATTTGCTAACCTACACCTAATTTTCGAAACAAAGGCTCTCACTCCCAAAATTGGGCCACTTGCACAGAACCTAATGATGCCGAAATCTTCGCCTGAAAAGACAATATAATCTACATTGACTGAAGAGAAGTCCATACCCAGCGCGCGAGCTAGCTGCACTTATGTTTTTTGTGGACATCATCTAAGCTACTATGAGGAATCAATACGGGAGATTTAATGAGATTTAAAAATTTTTGTTGTTCAATAGGAAGAAAACTAGTAGTTAGACGACAAAGTCGACCATTTTTTGTGCATGATTTTTTTTTTAAAACTATTTTGTCTCTTGAACCCTTTTTGCATGTCACACGTGATTTTTTGACGGTGTGTAACGTCTAAATTTAATAGAATGATCAAGCAATTGCGTTTTTAATAGGTGGATGGTATTTTTGGCTAAGAAAAAAGTTAACTGACATTTTTTGCTAAAAAAAAGTTAAGTGATAAAAAACGGTAATAGTTTGATGACATGTTGCACCATTTCGAAAACGGTAATAGTTTGATAAAAAACGGTAATAGTTAAGTGATAAAAAACGGTAATAGTCTGGAACTTAGAACCTAGGAGCATATCTTCTCTGGGAGAGCTGGTGGACAAGTTCATCCACCGCTTCGTATCATTTCGACCGGTGACGAAGATCTTGGCCTATCTCTTGAACATACAGCAGGCCCCAGGAGAGTCTCTACGCTCGTATGCGCAGAGGTTCCAGGACGAAAACGTGCAGATACCCGATAAAATGAATAGGTGACTATAGCCGCCTTTACCAATGGGTTGATGGCTGGTGCGTTCAGCACTGAGATACACAGGAAATACCCCCGAACATTTCGAGAGTTCTGGCGCAGAGTGGATAAAGGCATCCAAAGTGAGGACATCAATCGTATGAAACGGGAAGCCCAGACTGCCCGCTTGGGACAGGATACCTGAAAGAAGAGGGAGTCCTCACGGGGTGAGATAGGCACTAGTGTTGGCCTTCAGAATCCGACTCGGGATTGTAGAAGTGTTTCTGAAAGGATCGCAAAGAGGAGACCATCCGTTTCTGATGCCGAACTAACTCCCCTCAACACTAGCCGATCTCACATCCTCGCCATAATGGAGTAAAATCACCTTGGTCGAGTCCCTTCAAAGATGGCCATGAAGAGAGAGAAGAGAAATTTTAGCCTCCACTGTGTCTATCATCAGGACATTGAGCACGAGACCGAGAACTGTAATGATTTGAAAAAAGAAATTGAAAATTTGATAAAGTAAGGATACTTGAGACAGTTCGTCCCCAAGGATGGGGGTTTCAACCGAAATGACTCCCGCTGCGACAACCGCGGAGAACAACGTCGGGAAGACAGGCGGGAACCAAAAAGTTACAGTCGTGGTTCCGGGGATTATAGGAAATTTGGGAGACCTCCCAGAGACGGATCCCCGGACTACGGCCCGAATATCGTCGGGATCTTCAACATAATCGAGGGTAGTCCAATGAGAGGGGATAGTCAGAACTCTGGAAAGAAGATTTACCGTCACGCCAACCTGAACCCCGATAAGTCCAACTCCAGGCTATCTGAAGTGATCACTTATGGGCCCAGTGACCCTGTCCCTGCCGCCTCCAATAACCACGAGACTCTGGTGATTAAGGTTCTCACCAATAACTACATCGTCGAAAAAGTATATGTAGACCCCGGAAGTTCGGTAGATGTCTTATACTACCGAACCTTTGAGAGTTTGAAGTTGACGAGGGAACAACTCACACCCGTTAGGACTCCTCTCGTAGGATTCAGGGGACACGTAGTCCACCCAAAAGGGATGGTATCTTTGATGGTAACTATTGGACGTCATCCCTACTGCCGAACTATCCCCGTGAGTTTTGCAGTTATTAAAGCGGATTCCCCATACAATATGTTAATAGGTCGGCCCACGCTCAATGCTCTGAAGGCCGTATACTCCACCTACCAACTGAGTTTTAAGTTTTCAACTCCAGTTGGTGTAGCCGAGGTGAGTGGCGATCTGAGCACGGCTAGGGAATGTTACCTCGCTACCATACAAGTCGCGGTCACCCCCCGGGCTGAGTCAAAGGCCGAAGGGAAGAGGCCAAACGTCCTCTCCATAGACTGCATCGATCCTCAAGAGACTGGAAAGCCTGGCATGCTTGAGATCGGAGATAAGATGGAAGAGGTAGCCTTGGACGCGATAAGGCCCGACCAAGTGATCTAGGTAGGGATGAGTCTCCCCTCACACCTCAAATAAGAGATGATTGACCTGATAAGGGAGCACCGAGATGTATTTGCCTGGACTGTAGACGAAGTTGCGGGAGTGCCCCCCGAGCTCATGATACACCGGCTTATTGTCGACCCGCGTGCCCAGCCGGTGAAGCAGAAACGGAGGCACTTCAGCCTTGAGTGCAGTAAAGCTATCTCAGGAGAGGTTGACAAGCTTTTACCCGCCAAGATGATCCGAAAAGTTCAGTACTTGGCCTAGCTATCCAACCCAGTCATGGTCGAAAAGGACAACGGTGGGTGAAGAATGTGTTTGAATTTCATCGACCTTAACAAGGCCTACCCCAAAAATTGCTACCCCCTGCCAAGAATAGATGCTTTCGTCGACTCGGCCATGGGGCATGAGATCCTCTGCTTCCTTGACGCGTTCAAAGGATATCACCATATACGAATGAGCGAGGAGGATCAGGAAAAGACGGCGTTTTATACTGACCAAGGTGTCTATTGTTACATTACAATGCCCTTCGGGCTAAAAAACACCGGGGCAATGTACCAAAGGCTGGTCAACCGAATCTTGAAAGATCAGATACGCCGCAATGTAGAGGCTTATGTGGATGACATTCTTCTCAAAAGCCAAACCACTTCGGCCTTCCTGTCTGATATGAGGAAGGTTTTCAACATTCTCCTAGGTTCCAGGATTAGATTGAATCCGAAGAAGTGCGTCTTCAAAGTCACTTCGAAAAAATTCTTAGGATACCTAGTATCTTGCCGAGGCATTGAGGCTAATCCTAACAAGGTGAAAGCCATCCAAGATATGTCTCCTCTTCGGAATCCCCGAGATGTTCAGAGGCTAACAGGCCATCTAGCCGCCCTAAATCGGTTCCTGTCTCAATCAATGTTTTTAAACTCGGACCGACCAATGAACCGGAGAGAGGGACGGTTCACGGTCCGACCGGCCGATTCAACGGTTCAACGTTTTTTCTTTTTTTATACTTCACAATTCACAGTTCTTCACTCTACAGTCTACACTGAAACTTAACGGCTAATGTACAATCTAACATGATTATTAATAACTTAAGTCCCTAAAATACATTCACTAATATAACTTAAAATTAAATTTAAGTTGAGATAATAATAAATTTTCTAAAAGTTATACATGAAACCTGACATGATAAATATAACTAAAATATCATAATTCATCACAGGTTTTCATAAATTCATTACAAACATAGATAGATATAGTCCAAATGTTCATCAATTATCACAAACAAAAACACAAAATGAATAAAATAAATGTTGACATTCTTTTACAATTCTCAAAAAGTCCATAACAGAGTTCAACTCATATTTAAGGCAAACAATTTGAATAACAAACTTTCATCATTGGCATGACAAGGCAACAACACCTCTTTAACAATTTCATCAATTTAACCTGAAAAATTAAAAAATTTATTACCAAAAATATAAATCTAATTGGTGAAACTAAAAAAAATTCAAAAATTTTCTAAAAACAAAGATACAACCAAACACTAAAAGAATCAATTACTACTAAACATCACTAATTAACATGTTATATTACCAATCATTATCTTCATCATCATTCAAAAGGCGCCTACGCTGAAATGCTTCCAAATCAATAGCATTATCTTCCCCAACTTCACTTTCATCATCTAAATAAATAAATAAATAAACAATTAAGAATTTATCCATATTTATAATAAAATTCAAATTAAAAAAATGCACTTTTAGCACCTCATATTACAAGTTAAAAATATATTTATTTTAATATTAAAACCAACCTTCAACTAGTTGAGAATCATCTTTAGGAAGTTCTTCGAGTTCTTCCTCAAATTCATCACAAATAAGCTCACCATCTTGTTCTTCTTCTATGACCCAAAATTCCGTTTTATCAATAGATTCATAATCAATGGGATCATAAGATCTCTTTCGGAGATCAAACCTACAATAAAATACATTAGTTACAAATCTAAGATTACTTTATAAATAAAATGTAAAGAATAAAGTAAAAAATCAATTATACCTATGTTGCAAACGCAAATTGTAGTGCACATAAACAAGATTATTAAGTCTTTGGTGCTCCAACCTATTCCTTTTTTTAGTGTGAATGCGTTCAAAAACACTCCAATTACGTTCACACCCAGAAGAAGAAACTGTTTGACTCAAAATTCTAATTGCAAGCTTTTGCAAATTCGGAGCATCACAACCATATAACTTCCACCAATTTTCTGTCACAATCATATTAAAATATTATATCAAATAAAGAATAAACTCACAAGTTTTAGATATTAAAAAAATATAAATGACCTGGCCGATCAGATTTGCTAGTAAGAATAGCAAGTTTGCGTCCAAAACTCTCCTGTCTTTCTCGATACATTCCAACCTCTTATGATAATTTTTCAGGGTTGCACCAATCCACTTTTGTTTCAATGTAATCAAGCAAGCCATTTATAACCTCTGAATGTGTACAAAATGTCACACTCTCATATTGAAAAGCAGGATTCAAATAATAAGCGGCAACATGTAGATTTTTTTCTCAACATTCTATCTCACCTATCATTGATGATGTCAATATAAGGCTTGTACAATCTCTCTTTATTTCTAAACAGCCTTTTGATGCCATTTATTGCTCTAAACATGCCTTCATAAACATAACCCACTGAAGGCCTTTGATCAGTGTCACAAATACGCAATAAATGAATGATAGGGCCCATTATTCGCACCATAATCAAACAGTTATTTCAAAACCTTCATCCAAAATGATTTGCTTCACATCTTTTTCTTTTTCTATTCTCAGAAATTTTTTATAATCGTCACTAGTAACCAAAGATTGCAAACTATCCTTATGATCATGCAAACTTTTTAATGCAAGAAAGGTAGTTACAAATCGAGTTTCACCTGGACGAATAATTTCTTTCCACCCTGTAGTCTTTCTTAACCAATTCAAAGTGAACTTATGATTGTAGATAAAAACAGTCACCGTTGAAGCAAGAGACACTATAGCTTTTACATCATTCATATCACCAATGTCTTTCAAAATCAAATTGATGCAGTGTGCAGCACACGGTGACCAACAAATGTTCAGATATCTTTCACTTAACAAAGACCCAGCAGCTTTAGCATTATCAGTAACTAAGTGCACCACATTATTTGAACCAACCATCTCAACAATTTTAGCAAATAAATTGCACAAATTTTCTGCACTTGTTACAATATCAGATGCATCCACAGATTTAATGAACGAAATACCCTTAGGACAATAAATCAAAAAATTTATCAATGGTCTTTGCCTAGTGTCTTTCCATCCATCACCCATTATAGTGCAACCAATTTTTGCCCAAGTATTTCTAAAAGAATCAACAACTAATTTCACATATCTCTTAGCATTTCGCAACAAGTTAACTCTCAAAGAATGATAAGATGGACCTTTGTAACCATGACCCATTGATGCTATTTGATCAATAGCTTTTTGAAAAAATGGAGAATTAATAGCATTTATAGGAATGCAAGCATCATAAAACCAAAGAGCAATAGTCATGTCCGTATTTTTTCATTTTTCCTTACTTTGCAAACAAGCTTTAATGGTTGGTTGAGAAGTATCACGTCCACCTTTAAAAAAAGCACGTATACCTTTTCATGCAGTGACCTTTCTCTTTCTTTTACTAGATGAACCCATCTCATTTGCTAAAGAAGAAGGAATTCCCAAAACTTCATCGCCATCAAATGCATGAGTAGTGTGGCCGATGGATTTTCCACCCCAAAATCACCTTTTTTTTCTTTAGATTTATGCTCCTTCTCCTTCATAGATGCTAAAATAGCATGTCTAACTGCTGGGTCAACCTTTGAACATGGAACAATGCTGCCTTGTTCTCCTGCCAAATGTTGTTTCATTCGATGAATGTCACCACCACCAGCAATTATTTTAAAACAATACCCACATGTCAAAGTTCTTCTTCCTTGACTATTCACACCTACTAAACAATAATTCCATGCTATATCAGACTTTTGTCTATGATTTTGACTAGCTGATTGTTCACTATTGACAGCTCCAGCAGTCGACGATTGTGAATTACTACCAGTACCAATACCGGTATCCATTATCCTTCACATAGTTAATTTAGACATAATTAGTTCATTTGTAAAATATAGTGTACTAATAATAAAATAAAATTAACAAATTTTCAGTAATATAAGAAGATCAATTAGTCACATGAAGGAACTTCATCTTCCACTTACCTAAAACACTATGTACTTTAACATACATTTGGTCTAGCATGAATTAGGACAAGGAACATCTAACTGCAGCAGATAGTTTGACCAAACCATGCACCAAGTCTGTCAACAACTATGACATTAGTTCACTAAATTTTCCAGCTATGTGACAGTGTGATAAACAACACTTCCTTCCATAATTTCTTCCATTTCACCTCTTAGATAGCTTCCATTCAGTTCCAATTCAGTCAAGTATTATGCCTCTTTCTGTTTCGTTTTATGTAGTACCGTTAGTTGGTTTCTTGGCTGCATGGAAGATTAACCAAAATTCTAAGGTTGGTTTGGTCTTTTAATTTTAGGTCATTTGTTTGCCATGAGTCCGTGATTTTATTGTCTCGCACATTGTCTCGATATTTCGATATGTCATTTGTTTTAATTTGTATATACCTTGAAAATTTTTTAAATATATCGATCTAGGAGATTTTCATACATTTGATCTTAAAGAAATTCAACTAGACGTATAACTTATTCCACCATCCAATATATTCGAATGACACAAACGGTAATATACATATCAAATGTTTATTTGATTCCTAAAATTTCTACACCATTCTATTATTTTGCTTATCATTTTATTTATGTATTACTTTCGTATTATTATATATATTTTTCCTAAATTTTAATGTTTATATGAATACAATTATGTATTTAGTTCAACCATTCATTTGTTACATATAATATTTCTAATAACAGATTAAATGTAATGAAATAATTCGAAATATACACATAAATTTACGAGTTCTCACATTGAGCCATTGTAATTCTATGAACAATGTGTTTTTGAGAAATAGAAAAGAGTTAGTTTCGTTTCACTAGCAATTCATAGACAAAACTAGTGGTGTCATTCATGATTATATTCATTCAGATTTATGGAATCTAACTCGTATTCTGTCTAAGAGTGGTGTCAAGTATATGTTGACTTTTATTGATAATTATTCAAGAAAAGTTTGAGTTTATTTTCTTAAATAAAAGAATGATGTTTACCTCACTTTCAAGCAATAGAAAGTTTTCATTGAGAAACAGGTAAGTAGACAGATCAAGCGGTTTAGAACAGATAATGGCACGAAATTTTGCGAAGGTGAATTGGATGAGTTTTGCAAGAATGAAGGAATTATTCGACACCACACTGTCAGGATGAAGTTTCAACAAAATGGTATGGCCAAACATATGAACAAAATAATTTTGGATAGAGAATGACACATAATCTCTAATGAAGGGTTGACAAAGGACTTTTGAACAAAAACGATCTCTATGACTTATTACATTGTCAACTATGCTCCTTCTGTAGCTCTTGATTTCAAAATTTCTGAGAAAATTTCGTCAAGTACTCCTGCTGATTATTCTGATTTAAAAGTTTTTTCTTGTCCAATATACCTACATGTCAATGATGAAAAATTGGAGTTTCAAACTAAAAAGTATATTTTTCTTGAGTATGCTTTTGGGATAAAAAGGTATAGGTTGTAGTGTTCTGATCCTAAACTTTTAAAATTTATGATCAGTAAATATGTTATTTTTGATGAATTCTTTATGTTATCTTTCAAGAAGGAATCTTCTAATTCTTGTTATGCAGATGATAGTATGTAGAAACAAGTAGAGTTTGAGATTGATAGACCTGATCTTTCTATTCAATAAATATCAGTAAATGCACTTGAACCTACTGATGAAAATAATTCAGAAGAAGAGCAACATTCCATAGTCAAAGATTGACCAAGAAGGGATATTTGACCACTACAAAAATATGCAGATTTGGTTGTATATACTTTGTCTGTTGCAGAAGAAATTGATGGAATTGGTGAATCTACTACCTATTCAGAGGTAATCTCTTGTGATGATTTTACAAAGTGATTGATTTTGCATATAAATTGAATCACTCCACCGAATTGAAAGTTGGATTCTTGTGAAACAGCCTTCAGATAAGAAAATTATTGGATGCAAATGAGTTTTTAAGAAGAAAAAATGTATTCCAGGGGTTGAAGATATAGGGCACAAAGCACGATTGGCTGCAAAAGGATATAGTCAAGTACACGATGTTGATTTAATAATTATTTTCACCTGTTGTTAAATATAACTCTATTCGTGTTTTGCCTGATTTAATTGCCAAGTATGATTTGGAGTTGGAGTAGTTTGATGTTAAGACAGTTTTCTTACATGATGAACTTGAAAAGAAAATTTATATGAAGTAACCTCAGGGATTCGAAATTAAAGGAAAGGAACACTATATTTGCTTGCTAAAGAAATCCTTATATGGATTGAAACAGTTTCCAACACAGTGGTATAAGAGATTTGATTCTTTCATATTGTGTTATGATTATTCAAGGAGTATGTATGATAGTTAAGGAACACTATGTTTATTTGCTAAAGAAATCCTTATCTAGATTATTTGTGGTTTTATGTTGATGACATGCTCATCGCGGCTAAAAATTTGTCAAAAATTCACACTTTAAAATTACAGTTAAGCAGTGAATTTGAGATGAAACATTTGAGAGCAGCTAAGAAAATTCTTGGCATGGAGATCAAGAGAAATTGAGGAGTTGAAAAGTTAATCTTGATCTAGAAAAATTACCTTGATAAAGTCCTCGAGAAATTTGGCATGAAAAATGCTAAATCTGTGACTGCTCCTCTTGTTAGTTATTTTTGTCTATCTGTTACTCAGTTACCATAGTTGAAGAGGAAGATTATACGGCATTGGTTTCTTATTCCAGTATAGTTGACAATATTATGTATGTGATAGCTTATACCCATCCAGATATTGCACAAGCAGTCAATATTGTTATTAGATATGTGTCTTATCCTAGAAAAGCATATAGGTAGGTTGTGAACTGGATTCTCAAATACTTGCGAGAAAATTCAAATAGTTGCATAGAATTTGGAAGAAATAATGACATTTTGATTGGTTTTGTGGACTCTAACTATGCCGGTGATCTTGATAGAAAAATATCACTTCCAAATTATGTATTTTGCAGTGGTAGTTGTGTAGCTAGTTGGAAAGTTACTTTACAACTTGTTACAACTTTATCTACTATAGACGTAGAATATATGGCTGTGATTGAGACAATAAAAAAAGCCTTGTAGTTAAAAATTCTGTTTGGTGAGTTCAATCAGTGGCAGAGCCAGAAAAAAATCTTAGTGGAGGGAAAAATAACACTAAAATTTTTTATCTACTCTTTTTCTAATTTTTTAAGCAAAAAATAAATAAATTCACCAACAAATACAAATGATATGTATATTCCATGAAAAACATAAAAAGAAAACTCAAAATTATTAATGCAATAATAATTTTATTTCAAAAACAAACTAAACTATTTACAATTGTTCACGACGAGTTTTCATATTTTGATAACGGTTTACAACTTTCTCATTTTCAACTTCATGAAATATATTTTTGTCAATATAAATAACTAAACAATCATTCATCCAAGTGTCTCTCATTCTATTTCGTAACCGATTTTTCACTATATTCATACCTGAAAAAGCCCTTTTCTACTGTAGTTGTAGCAACAGACAAAATCAAAGTCAACTTTAAGAGCATATAAACCAATGGATACATAATATCCCTTTTAGTCTCCGTCAACCTTTGAGCTAGATCAAAGATTTTTCTTAAATCGAGAAATTTCTTAACTGATTTCAAGTCATTAATATAAGTATCCAATTCAGTGTCAAGTGCAAGAATATCCAACTTAGAAATCTCACAAAGATAATGTTCTGCAAGACGAATCAACTTTTTCTTATATAATGCTGCAAAGGAATCACTTGGGTTCAAGCATGCCATACAAAGAAGCAACTCCATATTGATTTCACCGAAACGATTGTTGAGTTCTTAGAGTTGTAAATCTATCACAGCACAAAATAGCTCAACTCGATAGTAGTGAAGGTTTGTAATTTGCTGAACTTTTCTTCGAGATCTCCCACTAGTAATGAATATTTCATCTATTTTCGAAATGATGATCTCATGTTTTTCACAAAACAAACAAATTTCATCAAGTAAAAAATCCCATCCATCTTCCCTAGTAGCTTATAATTGTTGCTTGGAAACTTTAACCAGACCCATGGCATTCACAATATCTTGATCCTTCCTTTGTAATGCTTCAGATAATGCATTCGTTATTCCCATGATTTTCTTCATCAAGTGTAAAATAAATGCAAATTCAAAAGATTGCAAAGAATTAAGAAGTGCATATGCTTGACCTCTTTGCTCCACCAGACCATCATTTTCAATTATCAAAAGAACATCTATTACAGAATCATACATAAGAACCAACTTTAACAACGAGCCAAAATGTGAACCCCAACGTGTATCACAAGCTCTTTGAATGCTAGTTTCTTGATTTAAGCCCCGACCACTCATAAGATCTCCAGTCATTAGATCATCAACGACTTTCTTAAGGCATTGTTCTCTAAGAATTTCTTGTCTTTTAGATGAACCTTCAAGAACATGCACTAAGGTAGACAATGTATTATACATAGAAGAGACTTGGACATGTTTCTTTGCAACCCCTACAAGTGACAATTGCAGCTGATGTGCAAAACAATGAATATAATATGCAGAACCATTTTCCTTCATGATCAAAGTTTTTAAACCATTATATTCACCACGTATGTTACTAGCATCATCATAACATTGACCATGGATTTGTGATATGCTCAAACCATACTTTGAAAATAAAACATCAATTGTTTTCTTAAGTGAAAGAGCAGTAGTATCTCTTACATGTAGAATGCCGAGAAAACGCTCAATCACATATCCATGTGAATCCACGTAACGGATAACAACTGCTAATTGCTCATTTGTTGATGCATCACGAGATTCATCACATAAAATAGCAAATAATCCATGTCCAATGTCATTTACAATAATGCTTGTAGTCTCACTTGCCAAAGCATTTGACATATTCTTTTGAATATCTGGAGCAATGAGTTTGAGATTTTTAGGGGCATTTTCAAGAACAACCTTTTTTATATCATCATTATGACCCACAAGGAAGTGCAAAAGTTCAAGAAAATTTCCCTGATTTTCAGAGATATCAAACTCATCATGACCACGAAAAGCCAAACCTTGGTGTAGGAGAAATCTAGCACAATCTATTAAGGCTAATAAACGACTCCGATACTTAGCCTTCATTTTCTCTGGTTGCTTAAAAAATGCCACTTCGACGTGTTGATTTTGATTTAATAAACTTTGACATTTACTCCACTCAGATTGTGGGCGCTATTAGGACCACCAACATGAACATCAAATCTATCTTCTTCTTTTTTTCCAATTTGTGAATCCTTTCTTAATGAAACTATCACCACCAGATTGTTTGCCCATATTTGGTCTATATAGATAATAGCATAAGCAATAAGCAGCATTTTTTTCAATTCTATATTCTAACCAATTCTTGTAATCATCAAACCAGGCCCGAACAAATCGACGCATCTTTTTTCCTATCTTTCTTTGTGGAAAAACATGCTCACGAGGTTGACATGGTTCCTTTTGTAAGTAATATCTCCAAATTTCATCTTGAAGGTTTGGATGATAATCCCCAATTTTTTTTCTTTGGGCTAGATCAGCAAGTAATTCATCTAAGTTAATCCCCAGGCAACTTTTTTTATTGTCATTTTTTGCACTTTCGTTATCCTTGGCTTCTTCTTTATTAGATGACTCTTTTTCCATTGATTTCCTTTTGAAATAACTCTCCATAGCTAAAGAAATTAAAATCAATATATAAGATACTAATCCAATTAAAATATTAAATGTACAATAAAATCTATCCAAGAACTATTTCACAAGTTAAAGTTATTCATTAAATGATTTATTTATTCATTACTATATCAAATCATTAATCACAACATATGAACCTAATCAAGTTAATTAGACAAAAGGATCCATACAAGAATAATTTAAAAGTTAAAAAATATGTCAAATGGCCCTCTATTTATCATTACATTATGCCAATATAAGAAACTAATCGAGCAAAATAAAAAATAAATTATAAATCCATAAAAGCACCATTTCACAAGTTAAAATATTTATCAAATAACCCATTTATTAGTTATTACATTAACTAATCAATTTTCAAATTTCTTTAAAATAGTAATAGCCTCATGCTCTAGAAATATATTTGCAAACAAATTCAAAATAATAATAATAAAAAGTAATTGTTTAGAACCTGATTTTGATGGTCTCCTAAAGTTGGTGAAAAAAGCTACAAATTAGTGGCGGACCCAAGTCCCTCCCAGAAGATCAATTGATTCTGGTGCAATCTCTAAATGGGATGAAGTGATCAAGAGAAAGAGTAACAGGCTTGGTTGTGGAAGAAAAAGTGGCTCTCGGTTGTGGCCTTATTAGGGGGAAAATGGGGGACCAGACTCCAGAGAAGGAAAGGAAAATTGGGGAGTGGGGACAAAGGAAGTAAATGATATGATTGGATAAAGTGATAAAAAGAAAGAGTAGTTAGTTTGGGCGTGGAAGAAAGAGGGGTCATCGGTTGTGAAGGGAAAATGAGGGACCAGAGGAGGAAAGGGAACTTGGGGAGTGGGGACCAAAAGGTATGACTGATATAATTAGTACTTGGCCTTATTGGGAGGAAAATGGGGGACTAGAGGAGGAAATTGAATGATATAAATTTTGTGACCCATTCTTTCACATTTTTTCTAAAAAAACTCTGGGGGCACCTTTAAAATTATGTCAAAATTGTATAAGTATTATAGGAATTTACTGGGCCCCCAGTGCCCCCACCTTAAATCTGCCCCTGAGTTCAATCCACATTAAGGTGTGTCATGAGAGGACGAAACACATTGATGTGAAATTTCACTTCATTCGAGATGCTATTGCTGAGGGGAAAGCTCTTGTTCAGAATATCAATATCAAGGAGAATCCTGCTGATATGTTGACGAAACTTCTTCCAATTTACAAGTTCAAGCAGGGCTTGTACTTGATTGGTATTCATTATTGGTGATTTAGGCACATTGGAGCTTATGTGGAGAAGGTGGAGTAGATTTGCAATTGTCGATGTTAAGAACACACCAAGGTAGGGATTTGTTATGTGTGATTTTGTCCTATATCATTTTTTGTACAAGGGAATCTTTCCCTTAGTTGGTTATAAATAGAGTGCACCTGTGATGAGATTAAGTACGCATCAAGCCAAAAGAGTTTTTGTGGGTTATTTGGACCTTTGAGTTATTAAGTCTTTTGCTAAGTAAAAATATTTTGGACTCTCTTATGTTTTGATATTAGGTGTTTTTTGGATCTAAAAACACTTTCCTAAGGCCTGTTTTTTGTATTTTCCTTTTCATAGTGGAATTCTGCTCTTTTTCCGCTCATAGACGTAGGTCAATTTTGTCAAATCATGTAAATTCTTATGTTCGTGTTTCATTTATTTTCACTTTGTTATTTGTTTTGGAATTGTCAAGAACCTTTTCATCAATTTCCTGGGATCAAAGCTAATAGTTGTTACTTGGTCTAATACTCAAACAATGATACAAGAGCAGATACTCATAGTGTATTGATAAAGTTAGTTCCAACTCAGCTTTTAGTTTGTTACTTGGTCATTATTAGCTAAATGTGATAAACCTATTAGTTGTGGTTATTTCTTGTTTTACAATATTCATGAAGACTGGAGCTTTACAACACAAGCATTTCAAACAAGAATGGATAAAGTCTATGAACTAAGAAAAAGAATTGACAATATCAAGCGAGACGTATTAAGCTGAAAGTGGTATCATCATGCAATTGGTTACTTCTACCTCCCAGCAACATAACCTTTCGTGAAATATGTAGGCCCTAATAAAGACAGAAATATTGCCAATAAATGAAAACATAAAGCCTGAAAACCTTGATACTATTAATTTCATATAAAGCAAATAAAGGTTGTCTTGGCTATGGAATCCTAATGATGCCAACAACACAAATCATTTCCTTTGAATGGGCTTCCTGCCTACACGACCCTAAATAAATCCCATCCATTAGGGTGTTCTCAGATGTTCTGTAAGTTGGATGTTCATATGATAGTTTTGGTAGCTTTGTTCGTGATAGAGCAATTATTTGGCACATTTTGCACTGTTATTTTGTCCTAATTTTGGCTACTTACTGTGCTAAATATTGAGGTTTTGCTCATATTTCATATTTGTATGAATTATACACTACTACAAAAATGTCCTTCTATGACATTCAAAAGCGTCATTATAGATCTATGTCATGACGTTTAGGCTATAATGACGCTCTACTGAAAGCGTCATCCATTCTAGCGTCACAATAGGTTTATAACAGTTTTAAGTGTCCCAATTTATCATTATTATGACATTATTAAATGTCATTATCTATGCCTATTATGACACTTTCAAATGACAAGAAATGCTGGGGTACAATAACATATCACGACGCTTTTTTAGTATAAGTAGATAGAAATATTATGACACTTTTGAAGAGTAACTAGATCAGGCTTTTATGACATTTTCTACTTGTTAGTATAACATCCAAATTAAAGTGTTCCAACTTCTTGTTGCATATCATCTAACGTCAAAAACCACATTTCATCCTGCTGCACAAGCATCTCAAATCCTAAATTTTGAAGGATTGTAACATAGCTAGTACAATAATATAACAGAAGCAATACAATCATCCAAACTTGAGCAAAAGTACATCATTCAAACAATCCACACCAAAAGTGTCTACAAATTACATACTAATTTAGATGGTTTTAAATCAGTCGTGTACATATAAAGGACGCACAGGACAACAACTCAACTACCAAGCAAGGAAGATGCCTTCAAAAAACTGCCACTTGACCCAATGTTGCTTTAATTTTCTTCAATACTTACCTACAAGTGTTGTAAACCAAACAAGACAAATTACAATTCACACAGGTCTTGTTTTACAGTTTTAACATTAGAAAACAAATAATAACTACATTAGACAAATGGTAAAGGTATGACAAAAGAGTACCAGATTTATTGGCCAAACAATAGCCACTCCAATTGCATCTCTAATCTTTTGAAAATTACGGTATGGCCTCATCAACTCCTCATTACTCTCCACAGGCACATTCACATGAACTTCACACCAACGTGACCCCAAAGGTGTGTCACCAACTTTAGCCGTAGGATCCAAACTTCTAACCTCTCCAATAGCCAAAATTCTGTTTGGATCAATCATGCTCCTTATTGTAACTTCATCCCCAACCTTGAAAGTATCAATTTTATAAAGTTTGTGAAAATCATACACAAGAGAGCAACTCCTCAACAGAAATTCATTACATAATACTACAAACCAACCCAAATTTCAGTGATTTACACTCATTAATTAGGTACTCTTTTGCATTCTAACTATCAGTCCGACTTCTATTTCAAACATAATTCTTCAAGGTGCATAGGTACATGAGATAATTACAAAATACTATGTTATAATAAGACTAATCACATTAAGAAAAAAAAAAGATGAAATTTTAAACTTATGATAATTACCTTTCAATTGAATACATCCAATGATAGTATAGTATACTGGACCAATTATTCTTGCCTCAGTTGCTAAATGAATGGTCAAATGAACCATTACAACAAATAAAGATGGTAGAAACACACGCTCCAACTGGCATAGCACAATAGTAATTTCACTTTTCATTTGAACAAGTTCTCTAGGACAAAATGTTTTAGAACACAAATCTCTAAAGTAGTTGGACAACTTTATCAAGGGAGACCGCACCGATTTTGGAAGAAGTTTTCTATAGCATTTTGGTAACAGTTATTGAATTAAAATGTGATTGTCATGGCTCTTAAGTCTAGATAGTTTAGGAGGTTTCAAGTGCACAGACTTTGAAATTGTGGCTGAATAACCATTAGAAACTTTAACTTTTTTTTTTAGAACTTTGCAGGATAATTCTTTCTCTTTCTTAAGTATGTTACTGCACTTTATTAGTCGCTTGATGACTCTCTATCTTCCTAACAAAACCCCAAAATCCAATTACAAGGAAGAACAAATAAACCAAATTCCAAGAGCCATCAAATGAAGAATGAACAAAGCTGAAAATAAGATGCTTAAACTAGACTAATAAAGTTTCTTAAACTCTATTTGGTTTCTTATCACAATCAGAATCCGAATCCAAGAACTTGGTAATTACCAACAACTCAAGTATCGCCCAATGTTGCCCTGTTTAGGAGCACATAATTTAAGCATCTTCAAGTTCAACCAGCAGCATTAAAACTGGTTAAACAACTATTCAAATGGGGCAGCTATATTTTGAAAGTTTCTTTCTGGCAAAACAGCAAACACATAACAAACATTATTAGACTTCATGTTTTTTGCCGGAAAAATATAACACTAAATGCTTGAAATCAGTCCAAACTCATGAAAAGCAGAATAACCCACTTAATATCAGGATGTTAGCCTTACAAACCTAAATTTCTAACCTAATTTTGCAAGGAAAACTCAACAAAAAATTGAATCAAGAGATGAAAAAATTAGGCACAAAAAGCAAATAACTTTCAAAAACCAAATGCAGACTAACCGTTTGTCTGCCACCACAATCTTGCCTTCCTGTATCTTCAAATGTCCTAATTATCACTAGGTTCGAATGCCCTAATTCCTCTTCGCAATCAAACCACGGATCCAAGAGTTACTTAGAGAGGTGAAAAACGGTGCGATGAGATAAGGTGCAAAAGCATGAGAATGGATGTTGTGTATGATGATGCATGATTGGTTCTCTGGCTCAATTGGGATGATTGGTTATGTCCGGAGAGAAAAAATTGGGGGAGGAAAGAGTAGATCTTGAGGTCAGGTAGGTTCTGGAGAGGGGCTTACAAATTTTCTTGAAAAAAAAAGCGTCTTAGTGGAGCGCCATTTTGTTTCAGCATTTTCTGTTTTTTTTTTCAATCTGTTTCTAGCATTACGATGTCGTTATGGTGTCTTCTTTTCCTTTTTAATGACCATTCCTATTGCATGTCATATTAAGATTGTATTATGACATTTTGCTAAAAGTGTCATAATAGGTGTGTCACTAAAGACTATTTTTGTAGTAGTGATAGGTGGTTGGTGTAAAAAGTGCTTTCACGAGGCAAAATTTCAGAAAACTCTCTATTTCATGGCGTGACCACGCTAGAGAACGAAGGAGGTACATCAAAAGGACGGACCCGCGGGATTAATTGCAGCAAAGCCTACTAAGGACCCCGGTCCACGCGAACCCGAAGCATGGGATCAGAGCCCCTTTGACAAAGCTTTGCTCCTGGAATGCTTTCTCCTGCGACGGCTATAAAAGAATAGAAAAGCCAGATTCACAGGGAATCACTAGATTAGCTTTTAGTCTCCTTTTGGAGAGATCTGTCAGACGCTTTTTTCCTTTTTCTTTCTTCTCTTCGGTAGCAATTAGAATAGGCAAGACGGCTATTTTCCTCTTTGACTTTTACGCTTGCTCTGGACAATTTCAGTTAGCCTTTTGCTTTGTAAATCGCGGCTCCGAAACAAAGACGAAGGCAGGGCCTTCTCTGTTGTTACTGCAATTAATTTCCCTTCCCCAATTCTTCGGTAATTAATTGAATGAACTCAATTAAATCATGCGGGATTGACACGATGAGGAGCGGCTAATTTTCTCCTCTACCCAAAGGTTGACGCGAGGGCGCGGTCCATAATATCTATGAGATCTAATCGAATTTTCATTATTTCTCCCAATTTATTGTTATTCGTGCGTTTCCTGAATTAATTGTTCATGAGCATTTTATTAATTGAATATCAACGGTCGGGTATTTGATTTAATTTAATAGCCTACTGTCATATTAACTAAATTGAATCCGTAATTGTTCGTTTAGTTGATACCCAGTGACAACCACCATAATTGAATTTATATTGGAAAAACGTAATATCTAGCTTAAATAAACCCTCTTAGCGTGTTTATTAGTTAGGGTTGGGTTCTTCTAGCTTTAATGTAATTGGGTAATTAAATTCCTACGGTCGTATCTAGGGTTGTTATCTGGTTAGAGAAGCAGTAAATGGTCGTACCTTGTCTGTCGAAAAAGTAAGGAAGAACTGGTTGTCAGAGCTTATTGATAGCTATAACCAACCTAGTGATGAATAGATGAAATATTTTTGCATCGATGATCAATCAATTGGACCGTGCCTGAGTAGTTGATCCTTTGGGTAGAATTTCATTAATTGCTACTTTTGGTAACTTATGCTTTGTGAATTAGTTTTGAATTTAGTTTACTTTATTTTTATTCTTATTTTTTTATTTGCCTCCCATTAAAAATCCCCCAATTGTATTCTATTGACTTGGAAAGAAATAATTTTCTACCCGCTCTCTGTGGAATCGACCCTACTTGCCATTGTATGCAAAATTAATATTTTTATAGACAAATCTGGTATATCGGATCAAGCAAACTCTTCGGGAATACGGTGAATCAAGTAACCCATTGCACACCTAGGGTCCCTGTTCCAGTACTTGGATTTGTTCTATAATTAATTGTGGTGGTAATTAGGACATTTTAGTAATTATTATTGCACAGGTTCGGCACCTGTCAATTTTTGGTGCCGTTGCCGGGGAGTTGGCGTTTGGATTATTTGTTTCTTTTCAAATTCAAATTTTATTTTATCTTATTATATTCTTGGTATTTTTGCTAGTTTATGCCCCGTTCTTCTCGCACAGGTTAATTGATATACGACCCTGAGGTTGAGAAGACAGCGCGTAGGCGGAGGCAAAAAACCAAGAGACGAAAAAAAGGGCACTTATTTATTGCAAACGAGTCAGTAGAAGACGAAGTAAGCATGGCGAACACCCAAACGTTAAGGGAGCTGGCTGCCCCGGAGCTGACTCACCAGCCCTTATGCATCACATTCCCCACTTTGGCTGAGAATACTGCTTTCGAACTGAAGTCGGGGTTGATTCACCTCTTACCTTCTTTCCATGGTCTCTCTGGTGAAAAACCCCACAAACACGTTAAGTAGTTCGACGTGGTTTGCTCTAGTATGAAACTTCCTGGGGTCACTGAAGAGTAAATTAGACTGAGAGCCTTTCCGTTCTTTCTCAAGGATGCAGCTAAAGATTGGCTATACTACCTACCAGCAGGTAGTATTACTACATGGGCACAGTTAAAAAAGAAGTTTTTGGAAAAATTCTTTCCTGCATCCCGGGCTACGAGTTTGAGGAAGGAAATCTGCAACATTAAACAGTATCCCGGGGAGTCCTTGTATGAATATTGGGAAAGGTTTAACAAGTTGTGCACTAGATGCCCGCAGCATCAAATTAGTGAACAACTGTTAATCCAATACTTCTATGAAGGACTCCAATCAACTGATAGGAGTATCATTGACGCTGCGAGTGGGGGAGCACTGGCAAACAAGACACCGAAGGAAGCATGGGAGTTTATCGAAACCATGGCAGAGAACTCCCAGCAATTTGGCTTCCGTGAAAGCAACCCTACCCGTAGAGTCAACGAGGTAGAGACCTCATCCATACAGCAACAACTGTCAGAATTGACGTCTATTGTTAGGAAATTAGCCATGAGAGACACGCCGCGAGAGAAAGTATGTGAAATTTGCACGAGTATGGACCATTGCACGGACACGTGCCCCATGTTGCAAGAGGACGGGATGGAACAGGTAAATATGGCCGGAGGCATGCCCGCGCCTCGAAAATCGTACGACCCATACTCCAGCACGTACAATCCGGGTTGGAGAGATCACCCCAATTTCAGCTATGGTAATAGGCCACACAATGCATTCTCCAATCGTCCACCAGGATTTCAACAACCTTGGCAACAAAAGTCTCAACTCTCATCCTCTAGCTCAGGAAATTCTTTGGAGGAAATTGTTAAGAGTTTGGCAACAACCACCACTCAGCTCCAGCATGAGACTAGAGCCTTAGTGACGATCACTGCTCAACTCCAACAAGAGACTAGGTCCTTGGTCGCGAGCACTACTCAGTTTCAACAGGACACCAAAGCAGGCATGAAAGACATGGGGACTCGAATGAGTCAAATGGCAACTGCCATTAATCGCCTGGAGTCCCACGTTTATGGGAAACTGCCATCACAACCCGAGGCAAATCCCAAGAACGTAAGCGCCATGACATTAAGAAGTGGAAAAGAGGTGGAGGGATCTAAGTTGGTAAATTCGAAAAGCAAAAGTGAGGAGGAGATAGAAAAAGAGATTGAAGAGGAAGGGCGCATTCGCGAAGACCCTAAGGTAACATCTATTCCTTCGATCCCTATTAAATCTAATCTAACTCCTTTTCCTTGCAGGTTGGAAAAGAAAAAGAGGGCAGAAAAGAAAAAAGAAATCCTGGATGTGTTCCGCAAAGTTCAAGTAAACATCCCCCTATTGGACGTGATCAAGCAGGTACCCAAATACGCAAAGTTCTTGAAAGACTAGTGCGTTAACAAAAGAAAGCTAAGGGGTGATGAGAGAGTGATGGTAGGAGAGAATGTATCAGCTGTACTTCAAAGAAAACTTTCACCCAAATGCGGGGATCCAGGTATGTTTACTATTCCCTGTAAGATTGGACATTCTAGTATCAAAAATGCCATGATAGATTTAGGGGCTTCTATTAATGTGATGCTTAAGTCAATCTATGATTCTCTAAATTTATGACCATTAAAAGAAACGGGGATAATAATTCAATTGGCTGATCGTACATGTGCTTATCCGGATGGGATAATTGAGGATGTTTTAGTGCAAGTAGATGGATTAATTTTTCCTGCTGATTTTTATGTGCTTTACATGGATGATAGAAGTGCTCCAAATCCATCACCCATTATATTAGGAAGATCATTTTTGAGTACTGCCCAGACTAAAATTGATGTTAATAAGGGTACTCTCACGATGAAATTTGATGGAGAAATAGTCCACTTCAATATTTTTTATACAATGAAACATCCTGTTAACTCTCATTCTGTGTTTGCTATTTATGCCACTAATCCCTCTGTGCAAGAATTTTCTAAGTTTGCTTGTAGGGGTAAATTCAAGGTTGCTGCGAACAAGTCCTATAGGATGAAAGCAATTCATGAGGTGAAAATGAAGAGAAAATTTAGGAAAAAGATTGCAATCAATGGCCACGTGGATCCCGGAGGAGGGCCACCAATTACAAGAAAAATTCAATTACATCCAAACTAAAGAGTGGTGCTATGTCTAGCCAAAGACATTAAAGAAAGGCGCTGCTTGGGAGGCAACCCAAGGCTTCTTTTGTTTTAGTTTTCTTATATTTTTGAAGTTTTTGTTAAGTGTTAGTGTCATTTAATGGGTTGTTATTTTGTGACAGGAAGTTGGCAGTTAGACATGCCCACGCTAGATCGTCACACCTTAGGAATGGAGTTTTGGAATTGACGGTCAAAAGACTATAACTTCCAAGGCGTGCCCACGCCTTCCAACCCTTCCGAAAACGAAAGTCAAAAAGAAAAAAAAAATTTCTCCTAACCCCACTTTTCTACTTTTTTTTTTATCCTGTCTTGTCTAATCCCTTTTCACTTTGTTTTAACTTCAGTCTTCTCCTTCCTGTTCGTGTTGCGTCCGTCGCCGCCTCACCCTCCTCCGCCTTAGTGTCTCGCTTTCCCTCCCCGGTGGTCAGGGAAGTTTCTCTTCTTTTCTCCTAATATTTCATTTATCTTTACTACATTGAGGACAATGTAGGTTTTAAGTGTGGGGGGACGGTTTTTATTATTTGTTTTTGCTTTGTTAAAAAAAAAACAAAAAAATGAAAAAAAAGGAGGAAAAGGAAAAGAGTGTAGTTAGCTGACTTCTTTGCTATGATGAATAACTCAATCAAGGTGCACGGGCATGTGGTTAGATATACTAGCTATGCATTTCGTTTTGCCTTGACAGTATTGTTGAATGTTGGATATACTGGACTTGACCCACTTTTGTGACTTTTGGGAGCTTTTGAGCCATGCATGAGCACATTATTCTTGTTTGCTCTATTTTTGTTTGATTGAGTGGGTATCGCACATGGTATTGACATTCTAGAACTTGCTATTTTATACATGTCAAGACCACATTTTGTTGAATTGGATGCATTGGAAATGATAAGGGCATTTAGGATTTAACCTCCTTTAACTTTCTAAAAATCATGCATTCATCTTGTCTCCCAATAGTGAACCAATTTGAGCTTTTATTCTTCACTTTTGGTTGTTAGCCGTGTTTGATAACCCATGACCTTTTTTAGACTTTCTTGTTCAACCTTGTTTCATAAAGAGATGTCTGAAATTCATTACTTATACAAGGCAAATAAATCTATGGTCGCAAGTGTTTTCAGAGTAGATGCTGTATGGTGCTATTTCTGTACATCTGAGATCGAAAGAAAAAAATAAAGAGAAAAAAAGTGAAGAAGAAAAAAAAAAAAAGAAAGAGAGAAGGGCTCGTGAACAGAAAACTCCAGCCTACAAGGCGTGCCCAAGTCTTGCAAGCCGTCTGTTAAAAAAAAAAAAAATTGGCGACACTTGCACAGTGGAAATAGCAAATGGAAACACCCTGCTTGGGAAATTTCCCCGGTAAAGCGTTGTGGTTATGTGGTGGATATCGGACATTCTCTTGACACATTACACCTTATTTTCACCCTCTTATCCCGCCTTTTATCTAAATCTCATTACAACCCTATTAAAATCCCGTTGATTTGTGTATTTAGTTCACTTTTGAGTGGTGGAGATGTGATAAATGTGCAAACCTATGGTAATGGCATTCCGTGAAGTTGATTTGAGCGTTCCTAATATTTATATATTTTCTTTGAACTACCACCTGTTCGGCGTGTTCTAATTTTGGCAACATTGTCAGGGATCTGAAATGTTTGTGTTAGTATAGATTACTACATGACCTTTGCTCTCTTGGTTGTACTTCTGAGTTTCGAAATGCTTGAGGACAAGCATTGTCTAGGTGTGGGGGGATTTGATAGAGCAATTATTTGGCACATTTTGCACTGTTATTTTGTCCTAATTTTGGCAACTTACTGTGTTAAGTATTAAGGTTTTGCTCATATTTCATATTTGTATGAATTATAGGTGGTTAGTGTAAAAAGTGCTTTTACGAGGCAAAATTTCAGAAGACTCTCTATTTCATGGCGTGACCACGCCAGAGAACGGAGGAGGTACATCAAAAGGACGGACCCGCGGGATTAATTGCAGCAAAGCCTACTAAGAACCCCGGTCCACGTGAACCCGAAGCATGGGATCAGAGCCCCTTTGACAAAGCTTTGCTCCTAGAATGCTTTCTCCTGCGGCGGTTATAAAAGAATAGAAAAGCCAGATTCACAGGGAATCACTAGATTAGCTTTTAGTCTCCTTTTGAAGAGATCTGTCAGACGCTTTTTCCCTTTTTCTTTCTTCTCTTCGGTAGCAATTAGAATAGGCAAGACGGCTATTTTCCTCTTTGACTTTTACGCTTGCTCTGGACAATTTCTGTTAGCCTTTTGCTTTGTAAATCGCGGCTCCGAAACAAAGACGAAGGCAGGGCCTTCTCTGTTGTTATTGCAATTAATTCCCCTTCCCCAATTTTTCGGCAATTAATTGAATGAACTCAATTAAATCACGCGGGATTGACACGATGAGGAGCGGCTAATTTTCTTCTCTACCCAAAGGTTGACGCGAGAGCGTGGTCCATAATATCTGTGAGATCTAATCGAATCTTCATTATTTCTCCCAATTTGTTGTTATTCGTGCGTTTTCTGAATTAATTGTTCATGGATATTTTATTAATTGAATATCAACGGCCGGGTATTTGATTTAATTTAATAGCCTATTGTCATATTAGCTAAATTGAATCTGTAATTGTTCGTTTAGTTGATACCCAGTGACAACCACCATAATTGAATTTATATTGGAAAAACGTAATATCTAGCTTAAATAAACCCTCTTAGCGTGTTTATTAGTTAGGGTTGGGTTCTTCTAGCTTTAATGTAATTGGGTAATTAAATTCCTACGGTCGTACCTAGGGTTGTTATCTGGTTAGAGGAGCAGTCAATGGTCGTACATTGTCTGTCGAAAAAGTAAGGAAGAACTGGTTGTCAGAACTTGTTGATAGCTATAACCAACCTAGTGATGAATGGATGAAATATCTTTGCATCGATGATCAATCAATTGGACCGTGCCTGAGTAGTTGATCCTTTGGGTAGAATTTCATTAATTGCTACTTTTGGTAACTTGTGCTTTGTGAATTAGTTTTGAATTTAGTTTACTTTATTTTTATTCTTATTTTTTTATTTGCCTCCCATTAAAAATTCCCCAATTGTATTCTATTGATTTGGAAAGAAATAATTTTCTACCCGCTCCCTGTGGAATCGACCCTACTTGCCATTGTATGCAAAATTAATATTTTTACAGATAAATCTGGTATATCGGATCAAGCAAACTCTTCGGAAATAGGGTGAATCAAGTAACCCATTGCACACCTAGGGTCCCTGTTCCAGTACTTGGATTTGTTCTATAATTAATTGTGGTGGTAATTAGGACTTTTTAATAATTATTATTGCACAGATTCGGCACCTTTCAGTTCAATGCATTAAGTTAACAGAAAACACAATGACAATGTAATGTTAAAGTCAGTCATTATGGCTATACCTACCAATTGCTTGTACTGTTTTAGCATGTTTAAGAAACTATAATACATGTCTAAGAAACTATGTAAAGAAATTTGTAAGAAAATGGCTGACTATTGGTGGGGTAGTGATGATGAGAAGCAAAAAATGCATTAGCTGGAATTAGCTGTGAAGATCTTAGGAGAGTGGGGGCTTGGGTTTCCATGATCTTCAATATTTCAATACTGCAATGCTGGCCAAGCAACTATGGGGGGTTTAGACCAAACCAAATCTTTTGATTCGCAAAGTGATAAGAGGTAAATATCTCCCGGACAAGCCAATGCTTACTACTGAAGTTCCTAAGAACTCCTCATGGATATGGCAGAGTTTATTGAGTGCAAGAAAGTTACTTCAAGCAGGACTCATGAAGAGAGTATCTAAAGCAAAATTGACCAAGGAATCTGATATCATGCTATCAGAAGCAAACTATCGAACATCTAGCAATCAACAATAAAATAAGAGAAAAACATACCTAAATGTAGAACTCCGTAGCCTTGCTTTCTAGATAACTCTTCCTTTCCTACATACCAAATACCAAAAGAAGCAATTAAACTTATGAGTACTAAAACAAAATCAATTAAAAGACAAACAATAAGCAAAATATTATTAATATATAGAACATAAAAGAAGAAAATTCATACAAATTGATAGAAAGAAGAGCACACAGTGTATAATCATGTATATAACCAAGCAAGATAATATGATTATTTCTAGTACACATCCCTTATCTTGAGAAATATGAAGGGGGAAAGAAAGCCCTCTAATTCTTCATTCCATGTTATGTAAGTTCCCTTCTTAATTAGCCTCATGAAATCCAACTTATAATTATTATTGTTAGCAAAATAACCCCAAGAAAAAAATGACCAAGGCCGGAGGACAATTTATAAAAGGGTTAGATCAGAATAAACCTCTCTTATTGATAATTAGCTCCATGCTGTCCTTCAACAGTTTTATGGAATAGCTTCTAGGGAAATATAATTCTTGTGGTTGGGAGCTAATTGAAAAAGTCAATCGATTTGGATCAAAAGAAAAAGGGGTAGTAAATCTAACTTTGGTTCTTTACTCGACTAACATGAAACATGTAGAACACTAATATCTTCCTTTTCACCAATAAAGGTCATAAATTTAAAATGGGGATATACTAAAGTCCCAATCTTGAGGGGAAAAAGGCAAGTGAAACATAATAAAAAAAACAAAGGAAGAAAGCATACTAGATGAAGAAATCACTAGTGCAACAACCAAATAACAACTTGTAGTTTTCTCTGTTATGGCAAAGGAATAGCGATGTTGTGACGCCCCCACTTCCCACTAAGGCGAACCAAAGGGTATCCGCGGGACGCCTGCCTAACTCTCGCCAGGACTCAAGCCAAATCATTCAAGCTTATTATCGAACTACACAACACAAGTAAGTAACTTAAGTACAGTAAATGCGGAAGCGTTCAAGCTTATCAATAGTCATCCATTATCCAACCCGCACGTCGGGTATTCAAAATATATCATGAATCCCAAATATACATTACACCCCAAAAGTTACATTTCAATTCCAAAAGTACAATCCAAAACCAAGGGGCATAGCCAAAATGTAATAGAAACCCTAAACAAAAACACATTAGGAGGGTTTCCCCAGTACACCTTCGAGTTCAAACCTGTTAAGGAAAATAAATCTACAGGGTGAGCAAAACGCTCGTGAGGCCAAGAACACACATGCAAGCACGTAGTCCAGATAACAGTCCCAAATAACAGTCCAAGAGATAATTACCAGTAATTAATAAAGCCAGTGAAAGTAAGCAGAAACACTTCAAGGATATAGTAGCT
The DNA here is from genome assembly GCF_003713205.1 of Coffea eugenioides. NCBI lineage: Eukaryota > Viridiplantae > Streptophyta > Magnoliopsida > Gentianales > Rubiaceae > Coffea > Coffea eugenioides. The sequence goes on along the minus strand of NC_040045.1, from coordinate 22,870,512 downwards.
CTCAGGTGCTAAGTTCCACTTGCTTTGCCAGTTCATTCGTATATCTCCCTGCGATGACTCTCCGTCAACCGGGTTGATATTTTCAAACCGTAGATCACCACTTACTTCTCATCCGTCCACCCTACACCACTTCGGGCCCGCACGACATTTATAAGGCTATACTCTACGAGTATGCCAAACAAGATCTCTCAAATAGATCAAGTTTATCATGTGATTCTCATGGCTCACCAAGGTTCCCGACCAAACCCATGCCGGCTCGAGTTCCAAGGTCGGCCTATGAGTTTGGGCGTCTCCCATGTATCATGTAAGTGTCGAGGAGATTCACTCCAACGACGTATGCAGCCATAGCATATCATGTCATGTAATAAAGCATTTGACAAGTTTAAGCATGTATTTCAAGTCATGTAAACCAGGCAAAACATGTTAAGCATGAGTCATTTGTTTCAAATGAGAACGAGTGCGATAAAATACACACTCGACTCCATTTTCAAAGCCAAGTAGGCTAAACATGTAATCAGATACGCCAAGCAGGAATCAAGTCCAGATAGTACAAGTATTCATACACTTGACACTCACCAAATATTAAGTGCAAGTAGGGTCAAGGAAAGTTCAAGCGTCCACCGTGAGATCCTCTTGAAGGTCATCGTGTGCGCCTGAGCAATTAATAGTGAATTATTATTCACACAATCCAATTATCGAGAAATAATTCGTGCACTATAATAATCTAGAAAATTTCGTGAAAAGGAACCTTAATTACTTGTAAATCGAGGTTCGAGTAGCGTTTCATAAAGTACAGGAGCATTTGGGTTTTTATCTTGGAAATTGAGGTTAAAACGTTTGCATAATGTCGAAAGAATAAAGAGTTCTTGAAAATTCTATTTCCTTGAAAGTTGGAAAATTCCAATTTTGATATGGATCTTTAAAAAAATCGTATCTCACTCGATACAAGTCTAAAATTGGAAAACTTTATACCGTTGGAAACCTCTTGGAAAGTACTAAAAGTTCTTAGAAGACATTTTTTCACGAATCTAAGTGAAAAGTACTAAAAAATGAGCATGAAATCACTGTTCCAGAATGTTCAGGATTGAGTTGGGGTTGGTTTTTCGCTAACTTTGGAAATTTGACAGAATTCATTCGTTGTAAACCAGCTCTTGAAATTTATAACTCAATTAGAGGTACAAGTAAGGTTTAAGACAAAACAAGCGGATCGAGAATCGGAGTTTCGAGCACCGAGATACGGTAGCTCAAAGTTGGGAAAAATTCGAGACTGTTGAACAAATTCCAGATTTGGGTTTCCGACTTTGGATCTTTTGTTAAGTGTTGAAACGGATTTGGATTGGTGCCAAATTTTGCAGTATAGTACTCCTATATGAAGGGTATCTCTCTATCAAATTTCGTGGCAAAATACCTTCGAGAAGGTAAAACTGCCTTTAACTCCATTTCACTCCGTTTCCAAACATTCGGCTAAGGAAAACCTCCAAACATGGTTTATCTGTGCAAGAAAAGTCTAAGTAACATACATGGTACATTTGGTAGGTGTTTAGCACCAAGAAATTCATTTAGTAAGACCACAACAAGTCTCACATCAAATCTGTCCAAATCCAAGGGTTTTCAAGAACAAGGCAGTCACAGTATTTTGATCATAACTCACTCAATTTAACTCGTAATTGAGCATGGTTGATAGTGTTGAAAAATACATTCATAGGGCTATAATGTCTCAGAACAAATCGTTATAAAATTCAGTATACAACTAGCTCGAAATCGAGTTTCAAATCACAGCTTCTGTATTTCATTCCAGCAGAACAGAGAAACAGAACAGCTACGTTCAAAAGAGTGGTGCGGCTCACACACATGGAACCAGAATGTGCATTTTATACTGTTGGAAAGGTGGGAATGTCTAGTTTCAAATTCCACTGACGGAACTTGATTTCGACGTCAGAGTACGGAGTTATGAATGAAATACGAACACTGGTCTGAGCATTACGGGAACAGTTTCCAGATTACTAGCTTTGGGAAATAAATTCATTTGACCAACCAAAACTCAGTATTTTTCAATGAAAATTTTTATACAACTACTACAACATGTAAACAACACAATCAAGCCATTAAATCCTCAAATTTTTGCATTAAAGTGGCCGAACAAAGTAGGGACAAAATGGTCAGATTTGGCCTTTGTACCCATCATTAGTTTCCATCAATTTTCCACCAATAATCCACTAGTTTAAGCACTAATCCAACATTATAAACATCATCAAGTATGAAATCAGCCTCCAAGACAAGGGTGGGAGTCCATAGAGCCCACATTCCACTTTTTCCAACAACAACATCAACCCATATGAAAATAAAAGTTTAAAGGTATACTAGAACTTCCAAAAATCGAAATTAGAAAGTTTGATCTTTACTTACTCTAGTTGATGTCCAAGGCAGTGATTTTCGGCCCTTTTTGCTCCAGAAAAACTGTGAGTTTTAGCTCCCTTTTGCAGCTCAAAGTGGTGTCCAAGTGTAGAGTTAAGTGTATGTGAAGTTTGGTGTGAATCTATGAAGATTTGGTGCAAGAATTTGGAGATGAAAAAAATTTGAGAAGCCTTGGTTGTTTTTGCTGCTGCTAGTTCAGTCAAATGAGAAGGAAAAAGGAGTATTTGCTGATGATAAAGCTTCCGTGAGAAATTTAGCAAATTTTGGTTTTAAGTGTACAAAAGTCAACTCTCCAATAGTGCGCGTACGCGCGCGTTTTGTGTTCGATTCCTCTTGCATTTGTTTCACTAGTGCACTAAACCTCTAGTACACTTATATTCATATAAATATTATTCACTCTTAATTGTCCCAAAATAATGGTGTATAGTCCCTCAATTAATCGCGCGCGTGAAAACGCGTATTTCCAATTTAGGCGCGATAAAATGAAATCTTCGAGAAATTCTTGTAACGATCGTACCACTAACTATCACTTGAGTATTTAAACCTAGAATTACCTATTTTAGGACCATTGTACATGTCTCCAAATTTTGAACTAATTGTACTTCCAAATAGCTAAAGTTTTTAGACACGTTTTCACTATTTTCATTAATCGATCTTCTAAAAAATTAATTTTTGAAACGAGTCACTTTAAAAATATAATGAAATCATAACTCCATGTATTTAAATCTAATAAGGTTAGAAAATAATAATCGAAGCAAATATTTGAATAAATAATTAAATGAGCAAAAATAGGAGTCGAAATATAATAATTTTACGAGTCCTCACATCCTCTCCCCCTTAAGAAAATTTCGTCCTCGAAATTTACCTTGATTGGCGAACAGGTTTGGATACTTTTCTCGAATTGCTTCTTCGACCTCTCAAGTTGCTTCCTCCAACCCATGGTTCTTCCAAAGGACTTTTACTAATGGTATCTGTTTATTCCTCAATTCCTTCACCTTCCTATCCAGAAGCTTAACCGATTTTTCCTCATAGATCAAAATCTCATCAATCTCAACATTTTCCGGTTGTAAGACGTGAGAAAGATCCGAATGATACTTCTTAAGCATAGATACATGAAACACATTATGGATTCGAGATAAACTCGACGGTAATTCCAACTTATAGGCTACACTCCCCACACGTTGGATAATCCTGTACTGCCCTACAAACCTTGGCTGTAACTTCTTTCCTTTTCCAGACATCAAACTTGCTTTCAAAGGTGTAATCTTGAGAAATACCAAATCTCCAACAGTAAACTCCAAATCTTTTTTTCGATTATCGGCATAACTCTTTTGGCGGCTCTGGGCGGTCTGAATTTTTTGGCGTACCAACCTTACTTTCTCACTAGCTTCTTCAATCCAATATACTGTGGTCGGGTCTAAGATTTTTCGTTCACCTATTTCGTCCCAACAAATTGGAGACCTACATTTTCGACCTTAAAGTGCCTCATACGAGGGCATCTGAATAGAAGAGTGGAAACTATTATTGTAGGCAAACTCCACTAAAGTCAAAAACTTACTCCAACTCTCTCCAAAGTCCAGAACACAAGTCCGTAACATGTTCTCAAGAGTTTGAATTGTCCTCTCCGACTGTCCATCAGTCTGGGGATGATAAGTGGTACTAAAGTTCAATTTAGTCCCTAACACTTCTTGCATTTTTTGCCAGAATCTCGAAACAAATCTTGGATCTCTATCCGACACGATACTGACAGGTATTCCATGCAACCTAATGATCTCATCCAAATACAACCTGACCAACTTTTCTAATGGAGATTTCATATTAATCGGCAGAAAATGAGCTGATTTGGTCAATCTATCCACTATTACCCAAATCGCATCATGGTCCCTCTGTATCCTTGGTAATCCCGATACAAAATTCATTGTGATATTCTCCCATTTTCCCACAGGTATTTCTAGAGGTTGCAAAAGTTTCGATGGTTTCTGATGTTCACTTTAACCTGTTGACAAATTAAGCATGTTTGGACAAATTTAGCAATCTCCTTCTTCATGTTCTCCCACCAATAAAGATTCTTCAAGTCTTGGTACATTTTATTCCCTCCTGGATGTACTGTAAACTTTGATCGGTGTGCCTCTTCTAAAATTTCCCTTTTAAGCCCTTTATCCTTTGGCACAACTACCCGATTCCAAAATCTCAATACACCATTTTGTCCCAAGTTAAAATCCAATTTGTCCCCCTTTTTAATCTTTTCCGACCATTTCTGCACTTCAGTGTCCTTTCCTTGAGATTCCTTGATACGTTCCATCAAATGAGAATTCATTACAATGTTTCTCAGAATTACTTTCCTCGGTTCCAGTCGAGGATTCCACTGACTAACTTCTTCCAACAATTCAAATTCCTTAATCATCAATCCAGCCATCTGTACTTGATGACTCAAAGCATCAGCCACTACATTAGCTTTCCCTGGATGGTACTTAATTGTACAGTCATAGTCTTTCAAAAATTCTATCCATCTACGTTACCTCAAATTCAGTTCCTTTTGAGAAAATATGTACTTAATGCTTTTGTGGTTTGTAAAAACCTCAAATGTCACTCCGTACAGATAATGCCTCCATTTCTTTAAAGCAAAAATCACAGCTGCTAACTCCAAATCATGAGTCGGATAATTCCCTTCATGCGGTTTCAATTTTCTAGAGGCATATGCTATCACTCTGTCATTTTGCATTAGAACACACTCCAATCCTTCATTTGAAGCATCTGTGTAAATCACAAAACTATCCTTTCCGTTTGGCAAAGCTAACACAGGCACTCTTGTCAACCATCTTTTCAACTCCTGAAAACTTTCTTCACACTTAGAACTCCATAGAAACTTCCCATTCTTCTTGGTCAATTCAGTCATGGGTCCAGCAATTCTAGAGAAATCTTTGATAAATTTCCGGTAGTACCCTACTAATCCAATAAAATTTCGAATATCGGTAGGATTTTTAGGTCGTTTTCATTTTGAAACAGCTTCCACTTTAGCTGGATCCACTTTAATCCCATCCTTAGAAATTATGTGTCCCAAGAAAGTCACTTCTTTTAACCAGAATTCTCACTTGCTAAACTTAGCATATAATTGATGTTCCCTCAAAGTTTGCAAAATAATTCTCAAATGCTTCGCATGATCCTTCACATTCTTAGAATACACCAATATGTCATCAATAAAGACCACCACAAATTGATCTAGGCAAGGTTTAAAGACCTTATGCATTAAATTCATAAAAGTAGCAGGTGCATTCGTTAACCCAAACGGCATCACGGCAAATTCAAAATGCCCATATCTCGAGTTAAAAGCAGTCTTGGGTATGTCCTTCTCCAAAATCATCAACTGATAATAACCCTGTCTCAAATCCAACTTCGAGAATACTACAGCCCCTTGCAATTGGTCAAATAATTCATCAATGTGGGGTAGAGGGTACTTATTCTTAATTGAAACATCATTCAGGTTTCGGTAGTCTATACACAGTCTCAGACTCCCGTCCTTCTTCTTAACAAACAAAACTGGGGTTCCCCACGGCGAATCATTTTCCTGTATAAAATTTCATTCCAGTAAATCTTGTAGTTGCAATTTCAACTCCTTCAATTCGGCTGGGGCCATTCGGTATGACGTCCAAGAAATAGGGGCTACTCCCAGAGTTACATCGATCTTAAAGACTATTTCTCGTTCCGGGGGTAGGAACTCCAATTCTTCAGAAAAAATATCAGGAAAGTCTTTCACTACAGGCATGTCCTCCAAATTCACCTTATCACTAGGGGTATTAATAAGAAAAACCAAATATCCTTGAGCTCTTTTACTTAACAACTTTCTAGGCCGAATTCCTGAAATAAGTGCAGACGAAACTAATTTACCTCTTACATCTAGTTTCAGAGTTGTTTCTCCTGGAGGACGCAACTCTACGATCTTCGTCCTACAATTTAACTGAGCATTATAACGGGCTAACCAATCCATCCCCAAGATTACATCGTATCCCTTAATCGTCAAACCTATCAAATCAGCCCATAATTTTCGTTCCCCAATCCAAACTTCACAATCTTTATACACCAAATTAGCAATTAGACTTTGATCCCCAGTAGGCGTTTTAACCTCTAGATCATATGGTAACTTAATTGGCTTCAAGTCTATCCCACTCATGAAATTAGGGTTTACAAAAGAATGTGTAGCACCTGAATCAATTAAAACCCTAGCTAAACGGTGAAAGATTGGAATTGTACCTTCTACCACCTCAATTGCCTCAGGAACTTGTTGATAATCCAGTGCATAAACCCTGGCCGGTACTTTCGGTCGGCTCCCTCCGACACTAGTTTGCTTAGAGGCTGACTTTTCCGGTCTTTGGGTATCGCCTCCCGTCTTCATTTTGTTTGGACAGTTCGCGAGCTGATGCTCGGTACTACCGCAGGCCAAGCACTTCCCAGACTTCCTCCAATAGTCATTTTCAGAATGGTTGGGTTTTTCGCAGTACCCATACGTAACTTAAGGGGTCACCGCTGAACCACTAGAAGACGCTCTCCTTGCCTGTGCCAGCCCACTACGGCCTCCTCTAGACAAAGCACCTCTCGAAACTCCAGCAGTCCTCGGTCCTCCCGCTCCTCTTCCCATTTTGGAAGGTTGTGCACTTTTACTAGTTTGTCGAGAGGTATGGCTAGAAAAGTGTTTTTTTCTATTGTGGAAGTTCCTCGCTTGCATCCTTGCATTTTCTACCCTTTGAGTTTTCTCTAGTGCCTCAGTAAACGTAGAGATTTGGGTTGCAGCCAAGCCCTCTTGTATCTCTACATTAAGTCCCTGAACAAACCGTCTAATCCTTTTCCGCTCATTGGTCACCAATTCGGGAGCGTACTTTGAAAGCTTAGTAAATTTTCCTTCATACTCAACTACACTAAGAGTTCCGTGTTTCAGCTTGATAAATTCATCCTCCCTCTTCTCTTGGATCAAGGGCGGAAGAAACATTTCATTGAATTCTCTTGTGAAATTCTCCCAAGTCCAAGGGGTTTGAATCCTCTCCCATTTTCCTTTTATTAGATCCCACCAAGCACGGGCTACTCCCTCAAATTGAAAAACAGCGAAATTCACTCGCCTATCCTCAGTGTAATCTAAAGCAACGAATATGTTGGTCATCCTTTCTAACCAATTCTCCGCTACCTCAGGATCAGGTTCGCCAAGGAACTTAGGCGGGTTAAATTTTAAGAACCTCTCTAAGGCTTTATCCTCTCCTCTTTCTTGACCTCCAGGTTGGTTGAACAGTCCAGGTCCTTGTCCATCAGTTAAGCGCTCTAGGATATCAGTCATCTTGTTAATGGCAGTAGCCGCCCACGGTTTCGACCACGGCCTCGACCCCTTCTTAGCCCTTCCATAACCTAGGCGTGCCTAGTGCAAGAAATAAATAAATTATGCGATGCAAAGTAGAGAGTAGGAACCAATCAAGAAAATATTGGAGTTAACAATAATTTACATTCATTAGCATATCAAGTTCATACAATTAGCAAGTCATGGGGTAGTCACAAAAATATAGCACACAGGTGCCACAGAAGTACTTTTAGTCACAGAAGACTAAAGTAAGAGTAAGTGCTTAAAAAATAAGCCACACAGTCATGCAAAATACAATGGCCTCAGCACTTAGTATCACCCCAACTAATTCTAGCTATACTAGTCAAAAGAGTCAAAAGAGTGGTCAAACTGCCTAGACCTAGTCCATAGTAGGACTATCAGGAGGAACCTCCTCCTCAGGATCCTCCTCCGGATCCTCCTGCTCAGAGTCCTGAGCTACACCCATCGCCTCATTCACTAACCTAGTGGCATCAGCTATGATATCGGAAGCCCAACTACGGACCTCCTCTCTCAACCTAGTAAGCTGAGTCCTAGTGCTCCGGAGCTCCTCATTAACCACAGCAGATGTGGCCACCTCGCCCTCAATCACCTCCTCGAGCTCGGCGACCCTATCGCCCTGAGCGCCAACTATCTGTCGAAACTTGTCCTCCTCAGCCTGTAAGTCCAAGTTGGCATTCACCAACTGACGACGCTCGTCGTCCAAAGCCAGTACAACGTGGTTTGGGTAAGCAAAGGTAACCCTACACGCACATCGGGGATATCTGTTAGATGGGGAATAGCGTACTCGAGCTCCCCCAGCCAAAACTCGGTAGAAGATAGGTCTAGGAGGCGCTATATGACCATTCGCATGGCCATTCCCGTCAGCTACCGGAGCTCCATTTCCATTTTCCATTCCTGCAAAATAATAGCACTTTTCGGGTTAGAAATTTAAATCACTATCTAGTTCAGATGTCGTCTATGCATGTCTAACCCAATCACTAGTATGCCCCAAATACCTCTTAAGGTATAACTTAATTATCCGGTCTCAGATCTTAAGGGTAGAGTATCTAATATGTCTCCCATATAGATTTCTAACCTAGCGCTTTGATACCAACTGTGACGCCCCCACTTCTCCCTAAGGCGAACCAAAGGGTATCCGCGGGACGCCTGCTTAACTCTCGCCAGGCTCAAGCCAAATCATTCAAACTTATTATCTAACTACACAACACAAGTAACTTAAGTACAGTAAATGCGGAAGCGTTCAAACTTATTAATAGTCATCCATTATCCAACCCACACGTCGGGTATTCAAAATACATCATGAATCCCAAATATACATTACGCCCCAAAAGTTACATTTCAATTCCAAAAATACAATCCAAAACCAAGGGGCATAGCCAAAATGTAATAGAAACCCTAAACAAAAACACATTAGGAGGATTTTCCCAGTACACCTCCGAGTTCAAACCTGTTAAGGAAAACAAATCTACAGGGTGAGCAAAACGCTCGTGAGGCCAAGAACACACATGCAAGCACGTAGTCCAGATAACAGTCCCAAATAACAGTCCAAGAGATAATTACAAGTAATTAATAAAGCCAGTGAAAGTAAACAGAAACACTTCAAGAATATAGTAGCTCTCAGGAGCTAAGTTCCACTTGCTTTGCCAGTTCATTCGTATATCTCCCCGCGATGACTCTCCGTCAACCGGGTTGATATTGCCAAACCGTAGATCACCACTTACTTCTCATCCGTCCACCCTACACCACTTCGGGCCCGCACGACATTTATAAGGCTATACTCTACGAGTATGCCAAGCAAGATCTCTCAAATAGATCAAACTTATCATGTGATTCTCATGGCTCACCAAGGTTCCCGACCAAACCCATGCCGGCTCGAGTTCCAAGGTCGGCCTATGAGTTTGGGCGTCCCCCATGTATCATGTAAGTGTCGAGGAGATTCACTCCAACGACGTATGCAGCCATAGCATACCATGTCATGTAATAAAGCATTCGACAAGTTTAAGCATGTATTTCAGGTCATGTAAACCAGGCAAAATATGTTAAGCATGAGTCATTTGTTTCAAATGAGAACGAGTGCGATAAAATACACACTCGACTCCATTTTCAAAACCAAGTAGGCTAAGCATGTAATCAGGTAAGCCAAGCAGGAATCAAGTCTAGAGAGTACAAGTATTCATACACTTGACACTCACCAAGTATTAAGTGCAAGTAGGGTCAAGGAAAGTTCAAGCGTCCACCGTGGGATCCTCTTGAAGGTTCTCGTGTGCGCCTGAGTAATTAATAGTGAATTATTATTCACACAACCCAATTATCGAGAAATAATTCGTGCACTATAATAATCTAGGGAATTTCGTGAAAAGGAACCTTAATTACCTGTAAATCGAGATTCGAGTGGCGTTTCATAAAGTACAGGAGCATTTGGATTTTTATCTTGGAAATTGAGGTTAAAACGTTTGCATAATGTCGAAAGAATAAAGAGTTCTTGGAAACTCTATTTCCTTGAAAGTTGGAAAATTTCAGTTTTGATATGGATTTTTGAAAAAATCGTATCTCACTCGATACAAGTCTAAAAATTGGAAAACTTTATACCGTTGGAAACCTCTTGGAAAGTACTAAAAGTTCTTAGAAGATACTTTTTCACGAATCTAAGTTAAAAGTACTAAAAAATGAGCATGAAATCACTGTTCCAGAATGTTCAGGATTGAGTTGGGTTGGTTTTTCGCTAACTTTGAAAATTCGGCAGAATTCACTCGTTGCAAACCATCCCTTGAAATTTATAAATCAATTAGAGGTGCAAGTAAGGTTTAGGACCGAACAAGCGGATTGAGAATCGGAGTTTCGAGCACCGAGATACGGTAGCTCAAAGTTGGGGAAAATTCGAGACTGTTGAACAAATTCCAGATTTGGATTTCCGACTTTGGATCTTTAGTTAAGTATCGAAACGGACTTGGATTGGTGCCAAATTTTGCAGTATAGTACTCCTATATGAAGGGTATCTCTCTATCAAATTTCGTGGAAAAATACCTTCGGGAAGGTGGTTAACCAATCAATCAAAGTTTTAAAATTATTAAGGCAAAACTGCCTTTAGCTCCATTTCTCTCCGTTTCCAAACATTCGGCTAAGGAAAACCTCCAAACATGGTTTATCTGTGCAAGAAAAGTCTAAGGAACATACATGGTACATTTGGTAAGTGTTTAGCACCAAGAAATTTATTTAGTAAGACCACAACAAGTCTCACATCAAATCTGTCCAAATCCAAGGGTTTTCAAGAACAAGGCAGTCACCGTATTTTGATCATGACTCACTCAATTTAACTCAGAATTGAGCATGGTTGATAGTGTTGAAAAATAAAATCATAGGGATATAATTTCTCAGAAGAAATCGTTTTAAAATTCAGTACACAACTAGCTCGAAATCGAGTTTCAAATCACAGCTTCTGTATTTCATTCCAGCAGAACAGAGAAACAGAACAGTTGAGTTCAAAAGAGTGGTGCGGCTCACACACATGGAACCAGAATGTGCATTTTATACCGTTGGAAAGGTGGGAATGTCTAGTTTCAAATGCCACTGACGGCACTTGATTTCGACGTCAGAGCACGGAGTTATGAATGAAATACGAACACTGGTCTGAGCATTACGGGAACAATTTCCAGATTACTAGCTTTGGGAAATAAATTCATTTGACCAACCAAAACTCAGTATTTTTCAATGAAAATTTTTATACAACTACTACAACATGTAAACAACACAATCAAGCCATTAAATCCTCAAATTTTTGCATTAAAGTGGCCGAACAAAGTAGGGGTAAAATGGTCAGATTTGGCCTTTGCACCCATCATGAGTTTCCATCAATTTTCCACCAATAATCCACTAGTTTAAGCACTAATCCAACATTATAAACATCATCAAGCATGAAATCAGCCTCCAAGACAAGGGTGGGAGTTCATAGAGCCCACATTCCACTTTTTCCAACAACAACATCAACCCATATGAAAATAAGAGCTTAAAGGTATACTAGAACTTCCAAAAATCGAAATTAGAAAGCTTGATCTTTACTTACTCTAGTTGATGTCCAAGGCAGTGATTTTCGGCCATTTTTGCTCCAGAAAAATCGTGAGTTTTAGCTCCCTTTTGCAGCTCAAAGTGGTGTCCAAGTGTAGAGCTAAGTGTATGTGAAGTTTGGTGTGAATCTATGAAGGTTTGGTGCAAGAATTTGGAGATGAAAAAATTTGAGAAGCCTTGGTTGTTTTTGCTGCTGCTGGTTCGGTCAAATGAGAAGGAAAAAGGAGTGTTTGCTGATGATAAAGCTTCCGTGAGAAGCTTAGCAAATTTTGGTTTTAAGTGTACAAAAGTCAATTCTCCAATAGTGCGCGTACGCGCGCGTTTTGTGCTCGATTCCTCTTGCATTTGTTTCACTAGTGCACTAAACCTCTAGTACACTTATATTCGTATAAATATTATTCACTCTTAATTGTCCCAAAATAATGGTCTAAAGTCCCTCAATTAAGCGCGCGCTTGAAAACGCGTATTTCCAATTTAGGCGCGATAAAGTGAATTCTTCGAGAAATTCTTGTAACGATCGTACCACTAACTATCACTTGAGTACTTAAACCTAGAATTACCTATTTTTGGACCATTGTACATGTCTCCAAGTTTTGAACTTATTGTTCTCCCAAATGGCTAAAGTTTTCAGACACGTTTTCACTATTTTCATTAATCGAGCTTCCAAAAAATTAATTTTTGAAACGAGTCACTTTAAAAATATAATGAAATCATAACTCCATGTATTTAAGTCTAATAAGGCTAGAAAATAATAATCGAAGCAAATATTTGAATAAATAATTAAATGAGCAAAAATAGGAGTCAAAAAATAATAATTTTACGAGTCCTCACAGATGTTCATTGGGAAAATTCAACAAATGGGGCACCAAATCCATCCTTTCCTTCATCCCTAGGTTAATTTATGGCTAAAACTTGATCAAGTACATTTGAAAAGAAAGAAATGTGGGAAAGCTGGTTTGGATAGGAAAAATTAGAGAGGAGATAGTGGCATACCGATACAACAACTGAATTAGCCAGTGAACCCAGTAAAGTCGCATCTATCAGCTGTTTTTTTGCAAAGTTGAATTACATTAGGGTTTAATGAAAAATGATCTAATAGCTGTAATGGAGTATTTAATGTTGTAAAACTAATCTAATGATGATGAATTGGACAACACTCCCATTTTATCTAAAATTAAATTCAAAAAAATTACTGGGATAAAAAAGGACAACACAAGGGCTGGACTTATTTGGTTTTGCTAAAATTGCAAATGAGTCGGGTCAACTCAATTCTCAACTCAATTTTACTAAGTTTGAACTCGAATTCGATGAGCTCTCAATGTAAAACTTGAACTCGAGTTCGGCGTCAAATTAAAGTTGAGTCAACCTTGATTATATTTATATATATATAATCGAGCAGTTCACAAACTAATGAGTTGAGTTTTTCTATGCTTGAACTTAGCTCAAATTTGACTCGAGTTCGATGTTGATCGAATTCGAGTCAAGATTTGACCGAACCAATTTAAGAGCGCTCGCAAGTGGCTTCATTTATTTGTAATACTAGGTTTGGCATGAACAAAAGGGAAAAAAATGTACTAGGGTAAGAAATATTAGAACCATGTCACTTGTCAAGCTATTAGAAAGCCACTTGGCAAGAAGAGAGGCAAAGAACCAAACCACCGTTCTTGCAATTTTAGGTTTGGCATGAACAAAGAAAAAAAAAGATGTGCAAGGGGTAAGAAATATTAGAGTCATGCCACTTGTCAAACTATTACAAAACCACATGGCAAAAAGAGAGGCAAATAACTAAACCTCCCTTCTTTCTTATATACAGGGTAGATATAGGAATTTCATCAAAGGGGAAGTGCCAATTAGTTATATAATGTTCATTGTTTGTGTTACACATAGGTGAATTTTTTCTTTAGATAAGAGCATTATATGTAGTGGGAAGAAATATTTCATTTATTAATTTGTATTGTGCTTTTGGCTTTGAGATTTTTTTTAATCAAAACTTAGATGGATCTACAGTTTATAGCAGTTAGGGCATTTCATCGGTAGATTTTGAGGTTAGTGATTGTAGAGAACTATTTGGTTTGTCAGGTTCATAACATAGAGTACCTATATTAACAACTTGTGTTTGCTGATGCTTTCGTAAGAATTTTGTCATTATGGTAATATGGAGTGTGACTACATGTTTTTATATTGGGATTTTTTTTGTTGTCTTGTACCATATTGGATGTGACACATGTGCATTACTCTACTTGGATACCAATACTCATGATGGAATATTTTGTGCTTCTCAGCTCATTCTAGATGGTATATTGCAATAGCTAGAGCGACTTACAAATTTGTTATGGAAAGAAATTATGTAAACAATGATTATACTATCACTACTCATGAGACCAAGTATTTGAATCTAGTACTCCTCAAGCGCGTGATAAAGTATTCAATCTATCATTACATAGTAACAAAGGACAAAAGCAAACCAAGCACTAATTCAACAAACCAAATAAAGTTACACCAATAAACACCATGATACTCAAGTTGAAGCATCTGTGATACAGGTGTGATAGTGAAAGCATGAGAATTCTCATCTGATTCGAACTAATTATTTGGCAAAGTTAATAATAGCTTTGACAATTTTATTTAGACTGTATTTGATATGGAATGAAAGGGTTAGACAATCTTATTTGGAGTTTTTTCATTGGCCAAAAACTAACTATTAGGCTAGATAATTATTAGTTGGCTGGGACTGTGATAAAATTTTTCGTGAAAATATCATTGCAATAAAAAGAGGCAGAACACCGACCAGGAACTTCTCTCTAAAATGAGGGCTTTTCTCTCTAGTAGAGTCTTACCCTTTTCTAAGTAAGAGTTTTCAAACAAATTCAAAATTTTTAAAAATTCTAAACTTTAAACCTCTCAAATTCTATGGTCCTGAACAACCAAATAGTTTAGAGCATGGTTATTAAACCCAGCCCAGGAAGGTACTAGACGAAGGAGGTGAGTTAGTGGGTGAGTGGTGGAACTAGTGGATCACTAAATATATTTAAATATTATGTTTCATAATTTTTGATATAAGATATATGATATAAATTGTAAGAAATAATGATATAGCAAGTGCCCATGTAATTTAATTCACTATAGAATAATTTATTCATATAAGAATCAATAAAATATAAATTTATTTAGTAATCCACCAAACTTCAAGTGTAAAATTTTATCTATATTTAGTGTAATTATCTAACTTATTTACGAATTTTAAGTGCAAAAAATTATTAAAAACAATATGTATCTTTAACATGAATTATGCAATACGTTATTTTTTAAATCCATTTTATAACTTATAGAGTTTGGGAGGTCATAAGTTTTTATTAAAAGATTCCAAATAAATTTGTTTTAGAGAAATAAAAAAAAAGATAGAATTGACAAAATATTCATATATTATAAGAAAATTACTCTATTAACATTTGTTAAGTGGCTTGGTGGTAACTATGCTCTAGTTATATTTTTTACGTCCCAAGTTCGAATCTTAGCAAAAGCTAACTAAAATTTTTTCCATAAAATCCGGTTTGTGAACAAAACCGACTGGGTTCTCGGTTTAATTTGGTTGAACCGCTTAATCATTGACCAGTTAATGGTTCTTATGCTTAAACAGTCTAATTAGAAACCCAGTTCGACCCAATGACTGGTTCATCGAGTTGATCGATTCGACCGCCGGACCGGATCGGGTTTAATAACTATGGTTTAGAGCCTAGCATTCTAGTGTCTTCCCTTCTTTTAACTTAGATGCAGATTGATCCCTTGATAAATTTGGACTGGTAGTAGAGCTACCTACTCGCTTTATTATATGCGGACAATCAGGATCTTTTACTAAAAGTAATTCTTCTCCTTTATTTTTGCTCTTTTCTCATTTATTTTGCATTTTTTTATCTTTCTTTTGGTCTCGTGGCTTGAAATGTAATAGAACTGGTTTTACAAATCTCATCCAAAGGTTGTGGCTGATCTACTCGATCTGGTAGAGATTTATCAATTAAGGAAATAGAGGGAATAGAGTAGAGTTGGGAAGATAGAATCAAGCATTAATGAGTGTAATTTGAGCTTGACAGAGAGAATAATGGGAAAAAAGTGGCCAACTTCACAGGGGTTAAAACTACTACAACCATGTTTGGGGGGGGTATCCAAGACATTTGGTGGTCACTAAATTAGGCCCGAATATCTTCCAATTCAATTTTTAGGGAGAGAAGAACAAGGATAGGGTGCTAAATGGGCAACTATGGGTTATTGATAATCAATTGCTGGTAGTGAAACCATGAAGTGCTGGAATGGATAAGGACAGGGAGACCTTTTGTGACGCCCCCACTTCTCCCTAAGGCGAACCAAAGGGTATCCGCGGGACGCCTGCCCAGCTCTCGCCAGGACTGACTACAATCCATCATTCAAAAGCCCGAAATACCTTAAGTAACTTCAATACATAATTAAAGTACTTCAAATATCTCACACTTACAATTATGTAGTCTTCAAGCTTAAATACAACCCAATGGAAAAGGGTACAATAGCCATCCGTTATAATATAACTTAAAGTCTTCAAAAGAAAATATTCTAGTACTACTCACGAGCACTCTTGGTCTCGAACCCTGTAAAAGAAAACCACAACGTGGGATGAGCTACACAGCCCAGTGAGGTTCCAAGACACTCTAACAGTTCAAATAAATCAAGTAGGATGGGCATATCATATGCATGGTTCAAGGTTACACAATGGCATGTTATCATGGGGTGATAATCATGGTACGGGTAATTTGAGACATTTATCATGAGACAGTTATCATGGTTCAAGACATTGGCATGTATAGTTCACGAGTGATTGGAGCTTATTACAGGCATAGCTCAGGATTTCATATTGGCATTTTAGCACGAAACAATTATCATGATACACGGTAAACATATACTGTAGGATACGGTGTTCCAGTGGAACTCTGTCGGTCATCTGCACCTTATGACTTCCGGATCCCCTCGGTTTGACTGGCCATCACCTTATCCCTCCAGTGGTAATACTCGAGTATACCGAAACGGTTGTCCAGGGTTCCAACCTACCCGACCGAGCCCAGTCCTGGCTCGAGTAGGTCAGTAACCGAGGCAGGGCCCAAGTTCAGCTTATAGCTTACAACATGCACAGGTAACCAAGTAATTCGACAAAAGTAAAATTCATCATTTGAATAGGTCGAGTGAGATAAAGTACACACTCGCCTAACAATGATGGACAACTTCATATAACATGTGATTCATGATAATCAAGTGATCAAGTGGATACTTAGCACGTAAGCACGTAAGCAATACAAGTTGATTTCATGGGAGCATATAATTCACGGATATCGAATAATCATATAGATTAGAAATCATATGAGCAAATAGTCAGGTAATCAGGTAGTCATGTGGGTTGGTAAACGGTTCACGGTTAACGGTTAACTGTTCACGGTTGACGGTTAATTGACAAGCATTGGTCATATGCATAGGCCATCATTGGCCGTTATCCCATTTTTACCACGTGAGAGTCGAGGAGATTCACTCCAACGACGTATGTAACCTTAGCATACCAAGTCATGTTATTCGAGTATTTTCAAGCATGAATTATTCATCTCAAAAGAGAACGAGTGCGATAAAGTACACACTCGACTCCATTTTTCAAACCCAAGTAGACTAAGTAAACAATCTAGCAAGTTAAGCATGTATCGAGTTCATATGGTCATTTGATATGGTTAATCATTTAACCAATTCATGTAGATATACAATGCAAGTATACATTGCTTAAATAGGCATGAGTATGGTAAATACTTAACACATAGTACTTAACACTTAATAGTCTTGAAATGAGCATGTCCTAAACTTATTCAATTACGTATTCCTATATGGAACACTCACCTAGTCAAAACAAGCGAGTAGTTTTCAAACAAGCGTTTTAGGTGTCCGCTCCGAGTTCCCCTTGGAGATTCCCTCGAGTGCCTGAGCAAACAACCATTAACTATTATACACTATCACTTAGAACCCCTACTTATCAAAGAAGGTTGTACAATCTAAGGAGAATTCATTAATTGTGCCTTAATTAATAATAATCGAGGGTCAAGAGTAAAGTTTTAAAGTCTAAAGAAAGAGACTAATATTTTCCATGAAATCGAGTTCAGAATGTTCAATCGGTATCGAGAAAAGAAGGCAAGTTCCCAAAATCTCATTTTCTAAGAAGTTGACAAATTTCAGCTTTGGGTGTCAATCCTAGAAAAATCGTATCTTGCACTATGTAGGTCCAAAATTGGAAAGCTTGATATCGTTGGAAACTTCTTCAAAAGCACTAAAAGTTCTTAGAAGATAATTTTCCATGATTCCAAACGGAAGATATTCAAAAATTGACTCTAAGTTGCTGTTTGGGACCATTAAGACAGTTTCGGGGTTGGTTTTTGACCATCTTTGAAAATTCGACAAAATTCACACAATACGAACTAACCTCTGAAATTTAGAAATCAATTATAACTACAATCAAAGTTCAAAATGAAACAAACGGAACAAGAATCGAAGTTTTGAGCGCCAAGATATAGCAGCTCAAAGTTGGCTAAAAATTCCTTCTCGATCAAGAATTTCCAGATTTAAACATGAACTTTGGGACTTTGTTTGAACATCTAAACAGACATGGAATGGCACCAAATTTGGCAGTATTATCCTACCATATAAGGGGTATTCCTCTACCAAATTTTGTAGGAAAATTCATTCGTAAAGTTGGTTAACGAAATCACTAAAGTCCCAAGAAATTCCTCGGCAAATCTGCCTTGGACTTCCGTTTTTCCGTTTTCAAAACGTTTGGCCAATAAAACACCTCAAACACAGTTCATTTCAGTAGATAATATCTAAGATATGTCCGAGGTACATTTGATAGGTGATTTATACCAAGAAGCTTTGGAAAACAAGTCCCAAATCATTGTTAGTTACAAATCTGTCCAAGTGGAAAATTCTATCACTGTAGCTGTTTCAAACGTTGGCCACAACTCACTCAATTCAACTTGGAATTGGGCGTGGTTGATGGCGTTGGAAAGCTCTCTCATAAAGCTGAATTTTCTCAGAATAAACCATTTTCAAAGTCCATTCACAAACAGTTCGTTTTTGAGCATCAAGATACAAGTCCTGTCCTGTCTCCTGGAGAGAAACGAAACAGGACAGTGATTTTCAAACGAATGGTGTGGCTCACTCAAGTGGAACCAGATCGTGAAATTGGTACCAATGGAAAGCTGGGAATGTCTAGTTTCCAATGCCACTGACGGCACTCAATTTCGACATCGGAGTAAAGAGTTATAGCCGATACAAAATGACTGCCTGGGCAATACGGGATTCATTTTCCAGTTTTGCTAACTTTGGAAATCAACTCATTTGACCAACCAAATCATGTTATTTCTCAACGAAACTTTGTACACACCCACACTAACATGTAAACAATATAATCAAGTCATTAGAACCTCAAATTGTGCACAAAAATGGTCGGACAAGACAGGGGTAAAACCAGAAACTTTTGCTTCTTGCACCCAATGAAGTTTCTATCAATTACGCACCATTAATCCATCATTTTAACCACTAAACCAACAATATATCCACTATCAATCATCAAATCAGCAACAACCCAAGAGTGGGAGTTCATAGAGCCCACTTTCACATTTTATACCATAAACAAGACTACCCACATGATTATACAACCTTATATGTGCAATATATCTTACAAAAACTAAGATCTATGGGTTGGATGATTTGCTACCTTCTTGGATGACTAGATCAGAAATTTTTGGTCACTCTTTGCTCCAGAAAACCGTGGCTTTTCAGCTCCCTTTTGCAGCTCAAAATACTCCTCAAGTGTTAATCTAAGTGTGGTGCAAGTTTGGTTGAATTTGGAGATGATTTGGTGAAGATTTGATGGAGGAATTTGAAGAACTCTTGAGCTGTTTTTCTTGTTTGTTGTTCGGCCAGATGAGGGAGCAAGAGAGAGAGTGTGATCAGATTTCTAAGCTTCCAAGAGAAGACATTAACTTGTGGCCACCAATCACCCCTTAGTCAACTCACATTAGGAGCCGTTTGGCGCGATTAAGGCTCGATTTCTCGCGCGTTTGGTTCACCAGTGCACTAAACCTCTAATGCATTTATATTCATGTAGATAATATTCACTCCTAATTATCCCGAAATAAGGGTCTAAAGTCCCTCAAATAAAGTCACGCGTGTGGAAACGTGTACCGTCAATTTTATCGCTATAACGCGAAACCTTCGAGAAATTCTTATAACGACCGTACTACTAACCATCACTTGAGTATTTAAACATTAAAATGCCTATTTTAGGTCCATTGTACATGTCTCCAATATTTCAAACCTATTGTACTCTCAATCGATCAAGATTTCCAAAGACGTGTTCACTATTTTCACTAAACGAGCTTCCAGAAATTAATTTTTGAAACAAGTCATTTTAAAAATATAATGAAACTATATTTCCATGTAATTAGGTCTCAAGAGCTTAGAAAATAATATTCGGAGTAAAATGCCAAATAAATAATTAAATAAGCTAGAAATAGGAGATTAAATAAGTAAATTTTGCGAGTCCTCACACCTTTCTGATCTTACATACATGGATCCAAGATTAGAATTTACCAATCCACTGGTTAAGCAGAGCAATAGGGTTCAAAATTAGAGAGATATTCAATTCAGTTAAGGATGTGATTATCCCACTTGGAGGAGGGAAGGATGGCAAGCACATGAAGATACTAGCAAAGGTGAACATATCTTAACCTTTGATTAAAGAGACCATTATAAAGCACAACAGTGAACCGATTTGAGTAGAATATAAATATGAAAAGTGCCTGAACTTTTTCTACAAATGTGATATTATATGGCATAGTGACAAAACGTGCCAAACAGTCGATGTGAGAGGCAAAATTAGAGAGAAGAGCAGTTTGGGGCATGGATGAAAGCAGGAAATATGATTTCATCTCTTCTCACAAAGTAGAAGACACCAAATAGGACGGAAAATGAGTTGGTGGTAAGAGAAGGTTCGAGTGAAATAGGGTACAGGGAACAACATGGGGAAAAGGCCATCAAACAAGTGGAAAAGGGATATGAGAATACCATGGGAAGTCAAAAACAATAGGGGATAGGGATCAAAACTAGCATTGTTAATAGGAGAATTGGGATAAGGTGCAGACAAAGAATCAGTAGGTAGAGAAAGATAGGAGAGATGGAAAGCTAAATGTGTAGAAACTAATAAACAACCGAATGGTCCAGTGGAAGAAAGATGGTAAAGTTCTGATGGAAAATAAAGGAAGTGACAACAACCCAAATGACAAATCTAGAACCAAGTAGGATAAACAGATTCGAAGTAAAGTAAATGAGAGACAGCAAGCTGAGTAGATTAGCAGAATGATGGAACATGAAAAGTGACAGATAATGGCAGATGGTAAAGAAAATAGAATGCCAAATATGAATGGGGGAAGGAAAAGAGGAAGGCGGCTTAGAATATTTTCAAAATCAGTATGTATACCTCTAAAAGAAATGATGTAATAGCAAAACATGTCTAGGATAGGAGGAAAATGATGAAATGATGGAGGTGGATTTATCGAAACCTCACAGATGCAAATGGGGAAGTTCAATTAGGAGGATGATACATAGAGTTGAGAGATAGAGACAAGCCTAAAAAATCCTCCACATTCTAAATGACGACTGCAGCGTGGAATTGTTGAGGTGCTTGGAACCTCTTGACAATTCTCCAACTAAAAGGGTAATTAAACTCCATATCTCGAGGTTGGTTTTCCTAAGTGAAACAAAAAATCAAAAAAAGTTAATGAAAAATGTCAAAAAAAGATTAATCTTTGATGAATGTTTTGTGATAAATTTAGTGGTCCGGCTCTTTTTTGGAATAATAGTATTAATGTTTTTGCTATGGAGGATCCATTTTTCATATTAAAGCATATATTATGGACCATACTGACCAAAATTATTGGTATTTTGTTGGTATCTATGCTAGTACGAATGTTCAAGAAAGAAGGAGAAAATGAAATTTTTTGGAAAATAGAATGCATAAATGGGGTTAAATGGGTAATGGTGGAAGATTTTAATGATATTTTATCAAATCAGGAAAAATGAGGAGAGAGTGTGAGACATGAGGAAAGTTTTAATGATTTCAGAAGATTTGTAAATAATAATGATATGGTAGATTTGGGCTATGAGGGAGTGCCATGGACTCAGATATCTCAATAGAAGAATAGAAGGAAAATAAAAATAGAGGCTGGATAGAACTTTTGTGAGTCCAAACTGGCTTCAAATTTTTGAAGTGTAAATATATAGAAAATAAAGCATTTGGTCATACCGTGTTAGTGATAAATACTAAGCCAAACAAGAGGAAGGGGACTAGAAGATTCTTCTGGGACAACAGATGACTTCAACACCCGAAGGTCACAAATATTGTGAATGATGCATGAGCAAAGAGCCAAATAGGATCCTATATGTTTAAAGTCAAGCAAAAAATCAGAGAATATAGAATGACATTACTAACTTGGAACAAGAGGAATAGTTGCAACACAAGTGTGGAAATAAAGAAATTGAAAGAACAAATTCAAAATGCAAAAATATCAAAGGACCAGCATAAGAGAGACAAAGCGGCAGAACTAAAACTCAACCTAAGAAAAGTATACAAAAGAAATTTATTGAGCATAAAAATGTAGAGTTAGATGGCTTTAGGAAAGGACAAGAATACATATTCTTCCATGCAAGCATGGCGAACAAAAGAAGAAAAAATAACATCACATGCTTGCAAAACTTGAGTAGAGACTGGTGCAGAGCAGAATAGGAACTGGAGCAAGAAATGAACAAGTTCTACCAAAACATATTCTCCTTTTCAACTCTAATAGACTTCAATGAAGTGCTGGAGGGAATCCCTTATATAATCTCTGATCAAATGAATAGGGAACTGATAAAACCTATGGAAGAGGTTAAAGTAAAAGTGGATCTATTTTCTATGCATCCCAATAAAACCTTTGGTTTCGATGGCATGTCCCCTCCATTTTTTCAAAAATTTTGGCCTATATTTAGCAAAACTATAGTTATCAGTTTTTGTCTAAAGGTCAATTGCTCAAACATATAAATAAGACAATAATTACTTTAATCCCAAAGTAGAGGCCCTCATAAACCTATCCCAATACAGATCCATACGTATGTGCAATGTGTTGTATATACTAATTGTAAAAGTATTGGCAAATATACTGAAAAAAGTTTTGTCTAAGTGTATCAGTAGTTTCCGGTCAACTTTTGTTCCTGGATGACAAATTCTAGATAATGTGATTTTGGCCCACAAGATCATGCATTTTTTAAACAAAAAAAGAGAAAAGGGAAAATTGCTTTTATGACCATAAAACTTGATATGTCAAAGGCATATGATAGAATAGAATGAAAATTTATTAGGAGAATGATGATGATAATGGGCTTTTGGCCAATCTAGGTGAGATGGATTATGGAGTGTGTATCTATAGTTACTTATTTTTTTTACCTTAATGGGGAGAGTGTGGGGTCTATTAGACCCTCAAGAGAGATTAGGCAAGGTGATCTCCTATCATGTTATTTGTTTTTAATTTGTGCTAAAGGGTTATCATACTTGATTAAGAAAACTATTGAAAATAGGCAAATTATAGGGGTTAGAATTGGTAGGAATTTTTTTTATTATTTCTAACCTATTTGTTTATATGACTCACTGTTTTGCTCACTTGGAATAGTTGGAATTCAATGATGCACTGTTTAAAAGTGAAAGGAAATCTACTGTTGAAACATGTTAGAGTCAGGAAAGCAGAAGTTAGAAACGCCTAGAAAAGATGTCATTTTGTTCAATACAGATGCAACAATATCTTTCCATAGGAGGAAAATCAATTTACTAGAATAGCAAGAAATAAGAAGGAAATTATATTGCAGGTTTAGAGTTGACAAGAGGACAAAACTGGTAAACCATGCATAGAAGAAGTAGCCGCCATTAGAATAGTCTTGATTAGAACTAAAGAATTTAAATGGAAAAAAATTGGTACAATCAGATTGCAAAGTGACAATAAATATGATCAAAACTGAAAAGATAGAAGATGCAACCATAGCTGCCCTTCGTGAAGACATATAGCAACTGAAAGAGATGATTGAACAATATGTTCCCTCTTTTATCTATAGATTAGGCAATATGCGTGCTTACTCTATGACACAATTTACTGTAAAACTCATGAGAAATGTAGTTTGAAAAAAATTATTTTCTCATAGAGTTCAAAATGAGCGCACAATCTAATATTAAGGGAGCTGCCCCTATTGTAATATAAATCTTGTATTATCAAAGTGTTATATATTAATGAATTGTAGTTTGTTAAAAAAATAAGAGAGGCGGAACACTTGATTAGTGAAATTAAGATATGATATAAGAGTACAAGTTGTAGATTCTATGATTGCTATAAAAATAGAAAAACAAGGTCGATCTGATTTGGATAGTTCAATCAAATGAACTGATCTATTGAGATAAACTATGCTTACTT
This sequence comes from Coffea eugenioides, assembly GCF_003713205.1. NCBI lineage: Eukaryota > Viridiplantae > Streptophyta > Magnoliopsida > Gentianales > Rubiaceae > Coffea > Coffea eugenioides. The sequence continues at coordinate 22,846,131 of NC_040045.1, read as the reverse complement.
AAATCATCCTAGATGCTTGATCACGCTGACTTAGGTGATATGCATTTAATAAATCAGTCTTGTGATCGTCGAGATCCCATGAGACAGAATATTACCACTACCTTATCTATTAGGATAAGATAAACTGTGTTTATCCAACTAATATAAAGGTTGGATGAACTAACTTTATCATCAGTTTTTGGATATGACCTACGTATAAAAGGGGTTGTTAAAGGGCTAAAATCTAATTTTCGAGGTCACTCGAACAATCATGTCAATTTCTAAGATTGATAATTTTAGAAAAGTAGAAGTAGAGAGTTGAGTGAGTTTCAAATATTCTACCTTTGATAGCCTATACCTATATTTATAGGAATGAATAAATCATGAATGAATTCTTTGACGATTATCCCATAAGTTCTTAATAAAGATGACTATCAAATGACTATTCCATGATTTCCTAATAAAGAAAATTGTTTAGTGATTATCTCATATTATCAAATTACTAAAGATAAATTTGATAGTTTTTTCATTCAAATAAACCTTTTTTCCTCCAAATAAGAGTCCAACTGTGTCTTGCTACAAATGTTATCTTCTTCCTCGTCAAGGCTATAAAAATCATCCATTTAATTCTTCTTTGCTGTGGAAGAAGGGATGCTGTCTGTCCCTGTAGTTTTCTCATTTTGTGAAGTTATATCCTGCTGACAATTCATTTCATAAGCCTTTACATACTCGATGAAAAGAATATGAAGTGTTTTTTGAACACGATCTAACATATATGGTGCCAAATAGCTCTCATAAATCTTGCTAAAGATGGTCTTCAATTTTCTCATTTTAAATTGGGATATAAAACAAAAGCAACAGATAGCAAGATATTTGGTTCGTTTTCTAGCCAATATTTCTCAGACTTCACCAACATGTTAGCTGCCATGCTTCCAAGAAGTGGACTGTCCTTTATAGAAGTTTCTCTTAATAACATGAACACACTATAAATTTCACGAAAAAACACATTAGCTGTGTAATATTTGCTGCCAGAGAAAATTTTTGTGACAGTGTAAAAAGTTTCTAGAAAACCATGAACAATAAGAACTTTTTAACAATTTTCAGCCAATGGAGGATCTTTGAAATTCAAATCAAGAGTTTTCATGCGGTCATAAGCTCTCCCATAATGCAATGCAGATTCAAACATTAAATATAGTGAGTTCCACCTTGTACATATATCTAGAGATAACATTTTACCTTTAGGAATACATTCTTGGTTAGCATAGTGTAGAAACTCAAGTTTTCTCTTAGCGGATCCTCTAACATATTTCAGTGCATTCCTAACCCTACAAATATAATCATTAATCTCATATAATCCTTCTTGAACAATTAAATTAAGAACATGACCCCAACAACGAACTTGAATATTGCTCCCATTTACCAATAATACATCTCTAAATAAATAATGCTTTTGTAGGCATCTAGCAACAACATCATTAGTTGAAGCATTATTCATAGTTATGGTACATATCTTATTAATATTTCACTCTAACAAGCAATTGATAATTATATCAAATAGATTCTGGAACCAAGACAAAATTGATAATTTTTTATGCAATTTTCAATGATTATCTATGAAATGAGCAGCCAATGCCATGAAAGGAAGATCCATCTTAGATGTCCAAGTATCTATTGTCAAATATAATTTTGGTTTGGATTGCAAAAAAATCTCCTTCAATTTACTTTTTTCAACTTCATATATTTTCATACAGTCACTTTTCATTGTATTTCTAGACACAAATTTAACCTTCGGATTAAGACCCAGAGCATACTTCTGAAATGATTTATATCTTCAACAAAATTGAATAGTAGCTCTCGATGAATTATAAGTTTTGTTAGATCTCTTCAACTACTCTCTTGATCAAATTTCCAAACAGAGGTACTAGCTTGATTTGAATTACCTTTGGGAAAGTTAAGAAGTGTTTATTCTTTTGACGATTGTCCACCTATGGCTCTTTTGTAGGCTACACATATGCCCCCAAATATATGTCGATATAAATGAGTTGTTCCTCTTTTACTACGGCAAGAAAAAACTTTTTTGCAATAATTGCAAGTATATTCCTCCTTTTTTGGTGGAATCTTGGTGAAATAGGCCCAAACTTTGGACCTCACTTGCACTTTTCTTTTCCTCTTTTCACTTTTATGTGTTTCTTCTCCTTCAGTTTCTTATTCAGCTACAGTTTTTGTTGCTTCAACATCTGTGATTGTAATAACAATGTCTTCATTGTTTGCATCTGACATCTAATGCCAAAAAAAGGACATTGTTAATGAGGTAAAATATTTACTGACACAAATAAGAGGAATAAGAAAGTGATTATTGTATAAAAAATATTACTATGCAAATAAAACAAATTCATACCTCAGAATTTTCTAGTTTTGATTTCTAAGAAAGTGGTTCGAATATGCATAGTAGTCAAAAGATTGACAAAATAATTTTTTCCTTAATTGAGAAATGAAAAAAATCAATAAGCAAGTTAAAGTTAAAATAAAATAACTAATTAGATATCCAACCCAATTCATTATGAAAACGGGCAAACCTTAATACTGGTCAAATCCTATATAATTAGAAAAAGATATACACTTTTATAATTTTTTGAATTTTTTTGCTTTTCTTTTCCTTGAGTTTTTTCACTTTCTATTTTATAGAATAACTCATGATTTTGAGAATTTTAATGTATAAATTAAGAACTAAAAATTTTGCACGACCACGAGAAGGCAGAAGAAGGCTTCCAGAACAAACACATGCAGCCAAAGTTGAAAGTGTAACAGGATTATGGAGGAATGTTGCAGACCTTCTCTTTAAGTTGTATAGGAGAAGAGAGTTGGATTTTTCATTGAAACTATCAAACATAATTTGTAAAAGAACATGATGGTGATAACCCTTGGTCAAGGCAATGGGAACAACAGAAGTATACAATTTGCAAATTGGGAGCTTCAAAGTATACTTAAACCAAGAATCCTCATCTGTATACTTTCTCATCACCCACATATCAACAACATAAGTTGGATACCTACCAATAAAAACTACAGAAAGACAACCACCCGAACTCCCAAAACATACATTTTAGTAAATGTTACCATCGGGGTACTTAGGTAATAGCATAGAATAAAATTGCTCAGTTTGCAGATCAAAGGCAACAACAAAAACATCCATGAAATTCCAATCTCTCATAACCCAATGCAAAGCCTTACCAATGAAAACACCTCTAACTTGATCATCAAAAGCTGTCGCACCCTCAAATGGTGAATCCAAAACCTTCCAAGAATTTGAATTAAGGTTATAAATCATGACTTCTATAGAAGGATTTTCAACTAAAACTACCAACATGTATTCATCAGTAACTTCATTTTACCCAAAACCATAATGATGACTAGTTCCTTCAGGGTAATATTTAGGGAACCACGGTAAATCCCATTTCTTTTGAGTTCAAGGATTCACAAAGGTCAAAGCTAAATGTGTAGTTCCAAATAGTAAACCAAGACATGTTAGGCCATTACATGACCCAAGGATTTGACATCCATAAAAATCATGAAGTTCATAAATAACATGTTTTAGTTTATGGGAGATCTTGATTTCTTTAGCTCTTCCACATACTTCATCAAGATCAAAGCTAAGAATATCATTTATATTTATGGAGAAGAGTTTATAAGTGCCATAAAAATAAAAAAAATAAAAAAACTCTAAACAAAAAAGTGGAAAACACATTGGATTGGAGAGATAAAGGATTTAGAGATCAGGATTGAAAGTTGCAATTGGAGACTCCGAAATGCGAGGCCGTTTGTGGAGGCATGGAGAGTCCAAAAATTGCTGGTCTTAATGAAGTGGCTGGCCATGAGGGAAATCAAAGGGTAACAAAACTAAGTGCTTCGGCCGGCTTTCGGAGAACTCTCGCTTCTTGTGATTTTGATTCTTTGAAGAAATGAAGATGAATGAAGAATCACTTCGGTGGTCTTGTGGAACTTTGACTCATTGTTTCTTGTGAGTGAAGACCGAAGACTCTTTAGTCTTAAAGAAGAGAATCCGAAGCCTTGAACAGACAAAAGGCTTTTTTGTATAGTTAGTTTTAATTACTAAATATTATATAATTGATATAGAATTAATTAATTGTATATAATATAATACCAAAATATAAATATTATATATAATACCTATATATATAATTATATTACCAAAATGTAAATACTATAAGTATTACCTATATTCTATATATATATGGCCGGACCTATATCGGGTTTGAGTCTAATAAACCCCAAACTCGGCTCATATTTAATGTGAATCTAGTTTTGAGGCCCAAGCTCAGCCCGATTCACTGATATTGTAGGCACATTGGGCTTTTTATCGGGCCGAATGAATCGGATTCGAGTTGGTCCGACCCTATTGACAGTCCTACTCAAAGGGGTATAAGGGAAGGAGACCTTTTATCCCTCTACATTTTCTTATTTGTTGCAGAAACTCTCTTCAATATGATAAACAAAGCAAGGGCAAACAAGCAGTGGACTGGGATCAAAGTAGGAAAAAGATGCTCCCCTGTCACTCACCTCTTTTTTGCATATGAGGCTTTGTTGTGCTGCAAGGCCACTACCCAGGAAACAAGGAAAATTAAAGAACTCTTACACTTGTATGCTAAGGCTTCAGGGCAGCTAGTCAATTTTGACAAATCTACTGTCTACTACAATAGGAACACTGATATGGATACTAGAGGGGAAGTTTGCAGCTTACTAGGGAACCTAAGAGAAGCTTTTAGTGGAAAATATCTAAGTCTCCTAATGGTCATAGGAAGAACAAAGAACCAAATTTTTGGAGAAGTCAAAGGAAGTGTAACAAAGAGACTATAGGGTTGGAAAAGAAATCTGCTGAGCTTGGCTGGTAAAGGAGTACCTATTGAAATCAATGATAATGGCCCTATCTACCTATACAATGTCTTGTTTCAAAATTCCAAGAGAACTTTGTAAAGACATAAGTAAAAAGATGGCAGGGTTCTGGTGGGGAGCAGATGAGCAACAAAGGAAGGTACACTGGACTAATTGGAATACATTTACTGAAGTCAAAAGAAAGGGAGGATAAGGCTTTAGAGATCTGGAAACTTTCAATACAACTTTGCTAGCAAAACAGCTTTGGAGAATAATTGTACACCCTAACATGCTTGTTGGCAAAGTATTTAGAGCAAAATATATATAAAAAAAAGGATAGGAGTGGATGAATGAAGCACCCTAGGTAGCATCATACTCGTGGAAGAGCCTCCTAAGTGCCAAAATCCTATTGATAAATGGGATTAGGAAACAAGTTGGAAATGGGAACACTATCAAGGTCTAGCAGGACAGATGGTTACTAGACTCAAGGAATAGCAAAGTGAAGCCAAATAGAGCAGGACAAGTTGAGGTTCATTATGTAAAATACCTGATTAGATAGGGAAAATGGGACAAAGATCTTCTAAGTAGAATTTTTGATAAAGAGGAGGCTCAGAAGATTGCAAATATCCCAATCAACATATACCAAAGAAAAGATAGAATTATGTGGAATCACTCCAAATCTGGAGTATATACAGTAAAATTAGAATATGTGTTAGCAAGGGAAATGACTGCACAGGCAACAAAAATAGGGTAGAACAAGGAGCAAACAAGCAACCACAATAGGAAAGAGAGCTAGTGGAAAAAAGTGTGGGGAACTAATGCCAAACACAAACTGAAACGCTTCATACGGAATGCTTGCAGAATTGTCTCCCAGTTAATGAAATGGTACATAAAAAGACAAGGAAAGGAAGCAATATCTACACAAGCTGTGGGGAAGGGATTGAGACAACGGAATATCCGTTTTTTGAGTGTGACTATGCCAAGAAGATCTGGAAACTTAGTCCACACAATTTGGATGGACTGATAGACCAATAAGCAAGCTTTTGGAGATGGTGGGAAGGTTTGTTAGAAGCAACATAAAGAGCCAATGGGCAGAAACATATAGAGTTAACAATAAACATCCTTTGGTAGATTTGGAAAGCAAGGAACAAGATCTTGTTCAACAATTCCAAGATGGAGGAAATCAATATCGTGAAAAAGCTCAACAAAAATGGATGGAGTTAAGGAAGCTGAGAAACAAGAAGGTAGAAGAAGCATTGTTGAAACAACTCCTATTCAGCATAATAGAAGCTGGCTGCGACCAATGGAAGGTGTGCACAAGATAAATACAGGTGCTACAATATTATTGCAAATGATCAGAACAGGAAAAGGTATAGTGGCTAGGAATTGGAAAGGAGAAATTATGAAAGTCTGGGCAATAGTAGAGGAAAAGGTTGGAGAACCAGGAGGCCCTGGCAATCAAAATAGCTCTGCAAATGGGCAAAGAAGCAAGCTAGAGAAAGATTGAGATACAGTTAGATTGCAAATGTGTGATCGATGGCATTACAGCAAACAACTGCAACGATTGCAACATTGTTGTGATACTGGAGGATATTTAAGAGCTGAGGGAGTTTTTTGATCAATGCACTTTCTCCTTTGTCCATAGAACAAGCAATGTGTTGCATCATATGCTAGCAAAATTTGCTTTGAACCTAGTTAATGATGTAAAATGGGAAACAAACTTCTCAGGCTGGATAAAAGATCTAGTGCAAAATGATAGTGAGAGCAGCATGCCTCTTTTGTAAGTATATACTTGTAATATCAAGTTTTAATCTATATAAAATGTTATCGTTTTGACAAAAAAAAAAGAGTAAAGTTTTGGCAAATCCAAATTCAACTCACAAACTAAATAGAGCTTTCTAGCTTTCGGATTCAAGTCCCAACTAGAGGTCTCAAATTCAATTCACACTCTTGTATAAGTTTCGGTTCTCATAATTAAATGCATATTTATAATATAGTATATGTTTAATAATTATGAATTAATGCAAATTTATATCTAAATTATTAACAATTTAATATTCTACTATGTATAATTATAAATTATAAATATTATTATATATATTTTATGTAGATAATTATACTTATATACACCAAATAGTTTTAATCAGATCTGAACCTAACAGAACAAAATCTCAACTCACATTTGATTCAAGCACAAACTTTGCCTGGGCCAATTAAATTAGGTTTAGTGCACTTTTTGGGCCAAGGTGTTGGGCTCAACTCGCCCGACCCATTAACGGTCCTATTAACTAAAGCAACACATGATGTCCGGTTCAAGCCGACGACACCTTTGCGCACGGAGGGAAAGATCAAAAATAAAATTCATAGCGTTTCTTTTTACTAATTGGCAAAGTTACCAGCTCAGGAATTTGCTTCCTTCTCCAATCGATTTAAAAGTCCGATTCAAATAGATCAGCAAAACCTCCTTCCCAAAAGTCAGAAACTGGAAAAAAAAAAAGGCTCACACACACCCAGTAACTGTGAGAGCAATGGCGACTTTCATCAAGCTGGAGGATTCACCAATGTTCCAGAAGCAGGTTAATATACGCTTCATTAATTACACAATCAATTTTTTTCTATGTCATTTTCCAGGATTTTTGGATTTGAATAATCTATTAATTGAGCTGAAATTAAGCAAGAAACCTGGTGTTGATTTATTTGATTTTGTGAAATCTTAGGTGCGATCTCTGGAACAGACGTCGGAGGAGCTTAAAGATCGATGCCAAAAGCTCTATAAGGGCTGTGCGAAGTATATGTGAGTGATTAATTGGTTTCTTTGCACTTTATTTCTGTTATTTTTGTTGCTTGGTAAGTTAAATCTTGACTACGATCTTATATTGATTTGCCAATTGGGCACAAGAATGAGAAATAGTTTCAGTACAACAGATGAGTTGTATTAGAGAAAGGTTTAGCTTGGAAGAAATTTTGATGGTGGGCAATGTTTTATTAATTACAAGTTTATATTTTTAAATTTGCCGATGCTAGGAAGATGACAATGCCGGAAGAATTTCGGTGGTATTTTGGGTGACTTAAAAAAATTGTAGGAGTTTTTTCTAGCCTAATGTGCAATTTTATAAAATCATTCAAATCTCACCTGTGGAGATCCGGCCATTTTGCTTTAATGTTATGAAAGTTTAATGTTTTTCATGTGTAAGAAGCAAAATATACGACTTTGACCTTAAATGTACACTTAGTGTCTAGTTTATTTTATTTACCTGTCATGTTTGCCAGAACTGTTTAGGTTGCCACCTTATTTGGCACATGTGTGATGAATGGCTATTCTTTAGAGCTTGATGTGGAAATCTTTGGTTTCTGAGCTTAGGAAGAGGGTCAAGAAGGAAAATGGTCTATGAGGAGATCAGGTTGGAATAATTTTAAAGGCTTGTTGGGAGGATGAATATGGGTGAGGAAAGGCTTTTCTTGAGAACTGCTTTGGTTTCAGAGGCTGAGAAATCTTTGCTTGGTCTTTAAGTCTTACTGTTTTATTCTCGTCATACAATGCTCTTTCTTAAAGTTCGACACAACTTAAAATCCTTTCTCCGTATGGTAATCCTTTCCCGCTTTGTAGGGATTATTGAAGCTTTGATAAAATCCTTTCTAAAGATTAAACCCTGAGGAGTTCTTATTGAAGTTCCAGATTGTCCTCTCTTCTCGATGTCCTAACTTTGCTTCTTTGTAGTTCATCCTCTCATATTTTCTCTTTTGGTGCGGAATATTTGTGCTACTTTTTCTATTTTTGTACTCGTACTTCTTGCTTCTAATGACAGCATTGTTTCCTCAGCTTATACTTGCTGATATGAAGCTCTATCAGACCCTTTCATACATATTTAGGCCAATCAAATTTTCCTAGTTTATGTACACGTCTCATGTTTTAATTTGTTGAATAGGAGATCGTTTAAGCACATGCATTGCTCTCTCTCTCTTTCGCTCTCTTTCTTGTTGGTATGTAAATTAGTTTTAGGTTAAATTTCTTCTTGTTTTCCCCTTCATTGTTGTGTATGCTATTATTTGTATTTAATTTTATGTCTTCAAGAACACGTAATTCCATTATGCCTCTCTCTCTTCCTCTCTCTTCCCCTTACGTAAATCCATGTTTTTTCAAATTTCTTACTCTTCTTTGTCCCCTCCACTGCACTATCTCGTCTATTCTTCCTATTCTGCTTTTCCATCTTCAGTAGATCATGGTTGCATTCCATCTTCAGTGTATCAATGGTCAACAGTAGAGCTTAGGATAATTGGGATGTCATATATTTATTATGTTTCTCTCTTTATGTTGCCAGGGAAACACTTGGAGAAGCCTGCAATGCTGACGTCGTGTTTGCTGAATCATTAGAAGCATTTGGTGGTGGACAAGATGATCCTGTTAGCGTTTCAATAGGAGGTTATATAAATCTTAATGCTTAATTTCTGCTGCATTTTCCCTCTTCAAAATATCATTCTGCACAAAGCATGGCACCAAACTAAAGGGGACTGGCTCGCTTATGCACTTATTTGGTTTTAGTATGAACTACATGATGGATGCAATCAAAATGTATATTTCTCTTCTTTCTGATGATCCTTGTCCACATTCAGTTAAGATATCAATTTCTTTGTTATCGGCAACCTGCTCATAGGGTTTGGATGTTAGCAGTTCGATGAAGGTCTATTGCATGCTATGATTATCTCTAGTGTAGAAACTAAGCCTTTGGGTTTTCGCAAATTCTAAGACCTTTGATGCTGAAGCCCATTATTATGCAGGTCAATACCTATGTCTAACTCCATGTTTTGCTTGTTTGGTTGTATTACTATTGTGTCTATAGATATTTGATCTTCTTCATAGTAGAAATCAGGAAAGTCATGATACTAAATAGTGTAGAAATGCCAAATAAGAAAAAGTATGTAAACCTCCATTGAGAGGAACAAGTGGAGTTAGTTTTAAGGGTGAACTTGTGACAAAAGTAATGCTGTCTTTGACATTGTCTAGCCCCAAATTCTTGGAAGGAGTGAATCATTGCTGTTACCTGGTGCTATCCATAGTAGATTCTAAAAGTTGTGTGCGGATCCCGATTCCCCTAGTTCTTCTTCTACTTGCAATTATGCTCAATTTCATTGTTAAATTTAACAGCTGCTGCGAATTCATTTAAAGAGTGATTCTCTACAGCAGTGAAATTGGTGCAATATTTAGTTTCGAGGGATGCTATAGTATTTTGAGGAGTGATTTCTTATTCTTACTAAGTCGCACGCTTGTAGACTGTAAGTTTGATTTTAAGTTCCTGGTAGTCTATCTCTTAGGGTTATGACCTAAAGTCAGATTTGATCATAAAAAACCTTACTATGCTGCTGCAATTGATAACTTACATATCATGTGAAAGAGTTAAACAACCTTCTTCGTGATTTAGGTTGTATCTTTTATAAAATGTTCCTGATAATTGTATGGTGCCTCTTGAATTAGATGGAAGTGAAATCATCTACGTAATGATGATCAGTGGGATGTGGACAGATTTTAAGCCGACCTTTTATTTGTAGATTTGCACGGTTCAGAATTTTGTAGTTGTGATTATCTTTGTTCACGAGTCAACAGAAAAATGCCTATTTATTGGAAAATCATTGCTTTTCAAGATAAGATGAGAACCAAAATAGTAGTCTAATTTAATAACAGCTACTGCATGTAATTCTTTTTTGAAATCTGTTTTGTACTACATAGTACTTAGGAAAAATAGTTAGTGTTTAATACATTTGGTTTTACACGCCTCACAAATAGGACCAAAAAAAAAAAGATGTCCTTCAGTAACTTTTATAGCATTCAATTTAATGATAAGATTTCCTGCTAATGAAAGTTTAAAAGCACTTGAAGATGCTTCTGGTTGCCTAATTGAAACTTGTGGCATGGAATTGCTGTACAATTTTTTGGCATCAGTTTAACTGTGAGTGAATGCAAAAACTTTTCTAACAACTTCTACAAGTAATGCACTCAGTACTTAACTGTTCCATCAAGCAATTTTTCCCTGAATTCTGATGCAGGATAGGAAAACTATGAAAGTTAGTTGAAGAAAATAAACTTCATTATGATAAATTTCCAGTCTGTAATTGATTTGGAACTGTAGATTGTAATTTGTCTCCTGATATTCAGTGTATATCAAGTGAAATTTGTACATGCTTGTTTCTAGCAGCCTGCTTGTTTCTAGCAGCCTTTGTTAGTTAAACAGTTGCTGCCTGCTGTTGAATATGAAACCATAGTAGCAGCCCCATGTAGTAGGTATTGAAGAAATCTTATGAGTCAAATGCGAGTGGAACTTTAAGGTCATCCTTGGTGGAAAATCAAGGATCACCATAGGTGGAAGTCCAGTGGTCAGAACCAAAGGAGCAGCTTTAATAAACTACCTTGTCCAATCATGTGTTCATTAAAGTCACCTAATTGGTAGATTCGTGAATTGCAAAAACATGCATTAGTTTCTTGAAAACGTAAAGGACGAATGAACAAAGTTTAAGAACAACACCATTCTATCTTTTATATATGAACTCTTTTTTTCTTCTCCTTTTCCCTCCTTCCTCTTCTTTTACTATTTCTTCTAACACTAGCTCAAGTAAATATACTCTACTTCTATTCCTCTTTGAACTACCATAATAAAGTTTGCAAAGCTATGAGGCTCAAATTGAAACTTAGAAGATCTTGCATTATTTTTACTTCACTGTCTATTGTAGTGCTTTAACACTCAGTATTCTGTTCAAGCATGAGAATGAAGTTCAGGTTTCATTTCGTTGGGTTTGATAGTGGGCCTGTTTCTTTTGCTTTCTATTTATTCTTCTGTAAACAGATTAATAGATTGTGCCTAAGAAAATCATGTTTGGGATACTACTGTCATAGATTAAACTGCAGACTCCCTCTCACCTTTATCTGAATTCTATTTTATTGTCCAATCTATGTTTCAAACTTTTTTACAGGTCCAATAATGTCAAAGTTCATTTCTGCATTCCGTGAGCTTGCTACATATAAGGAGCTTCTTCGTACTCAAGTGAGTGAATACTTCATCATTCCTTATGATTTCAAATGCAAGATGGCATTAAAATATTTAGAACAAATTCAATTTTGAGAACTTCATGGTGCATTGTGACTTCTAAAAGATGCTTGTAGACGTTTCATGATTTTAATTTGTTCTTATCATTGTTATCTCGATTTTGTGCAACATATAACTACTTTGACATCCTATTCATGCTTGCAAAGTTTTGGGTATACCAGCCTTAAAAAGGTGACATGTGCGAGGTAGTGTTTCATAATGCTTTAAAGCTGCTAGAGGAATTTTATGATTCTCCAAATATTTTGATATTATGATTTGATCTTACTCTTAGTTTTACCTCAGTGATTTCACGATATTTTTAACTCCTTGATTTCCCATCTTTACATCTCTGAGTGAGGTTGTACCTGTTTTAGTGGATGTATATCAGTTAATCCTAGCAAAAGCATGTCCATGCTTACTTTATTGGGAAAATTAAAAATTAGCAAAGGGGGCGCTTGGAGCCTTAATTAGTGAAAGACGATTCGGTTTTGGGCCACTTATTATATCGGGGAGTTAGATTGTCTCTTTTGTACAAATGCTGATACCTGTGCCCAAAGTATGTCCATTTTACATAAAAATTAGTACAAATGCAATTCATCGTAAATACCTCCAAGTTATGTGCATAATGGCTCCAATTATGTTTCATTCAAGGTTAGAGAAGCTTTTGATATTCTCCTGATGCTGAGATGTTGATGAGTTATTTCGGATTGGACAATATTTGTATGCATTGTTGAAATTGAGCTACAAATTATTGTGTATGTTAAAACCAAAATAATGAATACCTAAGCACTGTATACTTTTCTTAAGATATCTTCCTTAGTTGATATAAAAACATGGTCAGCACATATAGAGGTCGGCAGATAAGGAGCAAGTTTTGCACATATGTACACAGATAGTGTACTAGTGTTTCTGTAAGCAGTCTGTAAAACTATACATCACAAATTACATGCATTTCCAGTTTCTTGGTAACTTTTCCACTTGGAAATGAGACTAAGAATGTAATTGTATGACCTTTTTTTGTCTAGTTACCAATGTACTTTTACTGATAATTGTAGCTCTGCCCTGCTTCTTCTCAACCATTATGCTGCAACTCTGATATTGTGGCTTGGCTCGTTAAATTAGGTTTAAGCAGAGACTGTTTCTCTTTGTTTGTTTGATTCATCCTGTTTGTCTTGAAAGGTACTTAAGTTAAATGAAAATACTATTTTTGGAACCAAAATTTTTCTGACAAATGTAGTATGTTCCTGCATCTAGCTCCAAAATAAGAGAATCTAAATTATGTTTAATGTTGAAAGAGGTATATCAAGTTGCAAAATCACAATTTCTATTTGATCTAGTTTTGATAATTTTTGCCATCTATTAATGATGCAGTCAGTAGAAGTTGTGAGGATGAAAGTTTACCTACATTATTGCAGGTCAAGCACTTGAGAATATTGAGTAATCATACTTTGTGTTTGCTAGGATATATACATGGTGACAGAGGAATTAGTCATTAGAAATATGGTCTCACGTGTTTGAAAGGTGAATTATTTATTTCTCAAATCCCCCATATAACAGGCTCCTCATGTTGCCTTATAGTAGGGGGTCTACATCATATTGGCTTATCTGCAGAGTGATTTTGTTTGGGTTCTTGAGTTATATTTGGACACTCAACTCATGTTGTGAAGCAAAATGGCTAAGTAAATGAGTAGGTTGTTATAGCAATTTCAAGCAATTAGCCATTGAGTTGGGTCTAGGTATCTACCTGCTTTATAAGTTAACAGTCTTTAGAACTGAAGAGCTTACTGGATGAATCTTTCATGGTGTCCATATCCTTCGTTTGCTCTATATTCAATACTAACAGATTGAGGGATGAAAATAAAAACTTGTTTACTGATAAAACTGTGTTCTTGGTTGGAAAATCAAGTATTACTTTGTTGAATGTATGTAAGAAATTGTCTCTGTGCTGTTGGGATTTATTACAACCTTCCAGTTGGATTATCTGAAGTCAAACGTGTGATTGACAAAACACATTGGTGCAAATACAATATGGTGACTTGCCAGCAATGTCTGGAGTGCACCAAGGTTTGATCAATATGCTTTAGTGTGACTCTTGAACAAAAACAAATCCTAGATAAAATTAACTTAATTGTCAAACTTGGTAGTTTCTGGTATTTTACCTAGGGAAGAACATTGCTTTTGCTTCTTTTTTTTTTTTGGGGCTAATCTTCTCTAGTTTTAGAGAATATAAGAAATTTGACGGGTCAGTTAAAGTAATGGTGGATGTCTTTCTCACCTAACTTGTGACCTCCGCTACATTTTAACTCGTGTACTTTCTTGATAATGGCACAAGTTCTTTATTGTGGATTTTGTTTATATGCTGTATGACAGATGATTTTGCTGGATATATGTCTTACAGGTAGAGCATGTTCTCGTCGATCGGCTGACTCATTTTTTGTCTGTTGATTTGCAAGATGCAAAGGTACTTCCCACTGTTAGCCTGAATTGGGTGTTACTCGTGTCCATACTAGTATGATAAACAGTGTTCTATGCTGGATAGGTTCTGTTTCCGTGGCATGTGCTAATTATCGATGGAATGTGGTTAAAACTTTGATATTTTCATTCTCATTTATTTTAGGCCCTAGATTAGTTGGCTCCTATTGAATCAAGAGAATGAAAATATACTGCTTGCAGTTTTCTTAAAACTTCAAGTGAGTGGAATAGATCAAGCTAATAGATGCACCACATATCAGGCTAATTGCTATATCAGAGTTTGTTAATTAAAACTCTACCAAAAAAGAAAAAATCTGGAACTGAATTATCATGGAGAACTTTGCAGAGTTCCTGAAGCTGCAATTCATCTTTAAGATATTCTGATGATTCTATATTAGATCTTTCATAATACTGGTTTTGATTTGACTGATGATCATATCTGAAGTAGTTGTGTAGTTTTTAATTCTTTATTCTAGAAAAGACTACTGGCAGTAACCCCTGTTGTACAAATGGTTGCAATACATGCAGTTTGGTCCCTTCATGGGCGAGGTAGAATGATAAATAGTTTGCATTGGTTCCTTTGTTGCTCACTACTTTTTTTCCTTTTCTTTGCAGGAATCCCGTCGACGATTTGACAAAGACGTAACTCGTTATGACCAGGTAATAAAAGTGGTGAAGGGGAAGAGGATTATTCACACTTTCTTTGATTAACTTTTGTATTAAGAAGAGCCCATGTTAAAGTCAAACACGTTGTGATATTACTCAATAAAGAGTGATTTTACATTTTTGCCCATTTTAAGTATGATTTTGTTGGTACATAATGCAAATGAGAAACTGGGTAGTGGTTGCAAATTCTCTCTCTCTCTGTCTCTCTCTCTGTCCATCTATCTAGAAAGGTGAGGCCTCAGGTGTGTGACTGAGTTGCTAGGGAAAGATGGTATATTTTTGTAAATGATATTGATTAGGTTAACTTAGTAAGTTATGGTTGGAGGACTATCAGATTAACTGGTTGAGCTGGTAGTAACTAACCAGCTGACTTCAGCTTCATGTCATAAATACATTATTCCCCACTAAAAAAATATCATAAGTACTTTTGCTCTATTTTCTCATAGATGATAATGCAAATTATGATTACATGAGAAGCTTAAATATAACATGGTCTGGGAGTGATGTGTAAAAACTATGCCTAACATTAACCTTTTTAGAAAACGGGAAACACCAATAGGTGTTGCATGAAAAGTCTGCTTTATGAACTTATCATATTTATTTTTTCCACTCTTTGATTTGTAAGTTGATGACCGATTGATGTTTTATGTGTCTTGAAAGAAATTGTGAACTTCGTATATGGTAAGAAATGGAATGCCTCCTGTTTTTAATCAATGGAACTGTGACAAAATATTCCAGTCAGCTTTTATACTACATGAATTTTTTACTTTAATTTCAAATTCTGTAGTCGTGGTACACAGACTTGTTGAAAGACAAAATAGTCTTTGGACAGTTTTTGCAACGTGGGGTGCTACCTTATTGTCTGCTTTAAGATGAATTTCAGGATCTCAATGAAGTTGACATATATCTACATGATACTATGTCAAATAGTTAGAACCATATGCTTACAGTTTATGTGTTCAGGTCATTGTGTTTGTATGAATATTTTGTTTTCTTGATGCCATCAACTTTGTCATCTTACCAGCATAGATAAACTGAAAAAAGCGTAGTTAAAGCGTTTGAGTCTTGCTATCATGTGACGACACCTTTCAGATTTTTTAGAATGTTTTTGCAGAGTTGCACTTAAGGTATGGCATTAGAGATCTGGTTTATAGTAACTCGAATATTTGTTAAAGATTATGCATGTATTGCCTCAGTAGTAAAAAGTTTGCAGTTGAAAAAAGGGTGCTGATGGATGACTTAATAGATCCTTGCTTAGACTTGTCCTAGAATGCAAAACTCTTCAATAACATGTTACCTATAGAATTTCTATTTGAGAATTTTTTTAGCAACTTAATTTGAAAAAGTTGCTAAGTTCTTAATTACTTTTTCTAGACAAATATGGCAAAAAGAATCTATACAATTGCTATCCTAAAAATCCAGGACTCTCAAAGTATGTGGTTGTCTTACATGCCTATTCTGTGCAGCAAAACTCTTGAAAATCAGATTCCTCTTAATTACTTCTACAAGCCAAGGACAATCAGAGTTAAATGTAGCAAGCTTTTGACAAATTGGGTAGTAAATGCGCAATCAACAGTGTCATGTAACAATATTTTCCCTGATGGGGCAAACAGGCTCTTGGAGGGTTGATGCATGTTGAAATTGAATGGTACCATAGTGTATGATACCATACGAGAAGAATGGATTAGACTCTTTAACACTGGAATGAAGAGTACTGAAAAAGAGGAGAAACTAATGGCTGGTTTACGTGCTCCATTTTGTCTTTTTCTATCGTTCTAGGTCAGGAATCAGTAACCTATTGAAAAACTGAGCGCAATAAAAACACCTTTTGCCTAATTCCAAATTGAACAGATGAAGTGACACATAATATTGAAAAAATAACCAATCTTTTCTCAATTTCTTTTTAATATTTTTGATAAGCAATTTTTTGGGATTTATTTTTATTTTTTCCCGAGGAAAATTTCTTTTTATTTTTTATTTTTGCTTTTATTTTTCTTTTTCAGACAAAGTGAGAATCTTGTACTCACTAGCATCAACATATGTTTTTCAAGCTTAATATTCGTCTTCCCATTGATCAGATTCTTGTGTAATGTTTCAATTGTCAATCTCTGTCTCCTGTGGTGTGCTAGATGGATGCATGAATTAAACCTCTACAGGATTCATGGTTTTGTATATTTTGAAGGTTAGATCACATTATGGATGGCATAATCACTGTCAATGTAATTAGTAATCATTTTACATAAAATTGAAACTGGTCACCACTGCCGGGTATTTTGATAAGTGGTGCATGTAGATATATAGCAATACTTTTTCAAAGTGGCCTCCCTGTTTTGTTGATTTTGGGAAACATTGAAACAATTTTTTTGAGGCTGTCATCTAGATTTTTCCTGTTTATTTTTTTATTTTAAGAAACTCGTGTGGAATATTTAGAATGTTTTCTCTCATAAAGAAGCATTGTGGTCCTTTTACGTTGTGTGTAGAATGTTTATCTTCACTTTTTTGCACTGAATATATCCTAGTGTGTGGCTAAGCAAATTTTAACTACTGCTATAGAAATTGCAGGTCATGTATTTGTCACCTTAACTCTTACTTCGACGACTAATTTTTGTTTTTAACTGTTAGGCACGGGAAAGGTTTGCTTCGTTGAAGAAGAGTACCCGGGATGAGATTGTTGCTGAACTAGAAGAAGTAATTTCTGCCCTCTGATACATCATGAAGTATTTATGTGAGAAGAATTGTGTATTTTCTGACTTGCCTTTATATATCTTTTCAACTATGAAGTGGCTGTGTTGGAAAATATACTGGTGCACAATGAAACGCTGTTCCAATGTTGTGCACTTTGACCAAGCTGTCGAATTGCTTTGCAATCTTAACCCAATCTTGAGTTTTAAAATACAAGCTGAGATGCTTGCATTTGTTGCTGCCAGTATTAGTAATGTGATACAGGGATAGAATGTTATCTATTTAATCTGATATATATTTTAATCTATGTTTGACTTTTTAAATTGAGTCTTCTTTGGGAGAGCTACTCTTTTCTGGTTTCTTTATGGATAAGGATTAGAACTTTAAACAAAGATAGGAAGTATTAGGACTTTAAGGTGTTTTTTGCAACTTCGGCATCTAGTTGTATGTTGGTGTGCAGAGCTTGTTATCATTTTTAGAAAACTACGGAGAGCTCTCTGAAATCTTTCAGTTTTGTATTTACATTTACTTCCTCCTAGCTATCTTTTGCAGAGAATTCATTTTACCACATCTATGATATTAGATTTTTCCAGTTCTGACTATCATGCTGCATGTACACTTTTCTCACAAATTTCCGTGAAGGCAGGCATCTTTGACATCTAGATGGTGTAAAAACTGCTTATCAGTAACAGCAAGAGAGCTAAAATTATCAAATAGATGAAAATTTGGCCAGCAGAGTAATAAAGTATTAGAATAATCTACTCAATGTGTCTGTGTTTACCTTTTGTCACGAGATGAGCTTATAAACAAGCCGCAGGGTTATTAGAGTTAACTTTGATCATGAACATACATTTACAACCAATCGCCTGCCACCTGCTCATAGTTTTACATGGGTCCCTAGTACCATTATTGTCGTTACAATTTTCATCTCCTCCCCACAGCAGCCCACCCAATTATGGTGAGACACAGCCTCAGATAGATTTTCAGAAGCAGAATAAGAATCTAAAGAAGTAATGAACTTTTTGAAAGGAGATAATTGCTCATACCAAGCAAATGATGAGAGAGGGTGAGAATGTTGTTTTTTACCTTTTCGAAGAGAATTAGAAAAATCAATAAGAATCAGATCTGTGGACAGAGGACTTCGTGGAGGATGTGAGCCTCTATATGAGGATGAGGTGGATATGTTCGAATAATTGGTGGTCTCCTGCAGTATAGGGAGCTGCCTGTGGTTTGTTACATTGTTTTGCAGAATATCTTCTGCAACCTTTTCTTTGTTATAAATGCCAGACTTCAGTAGAGAATAGTGTTGTCTCACAACCTGTAATATCAGCAGAGATACTTAACAGCACAAAATAGGAAACCCTATACCTTATCTGAAGAAGAGAATATCCCAAAAGACATTATTGAGAGACTTAAAGAGTCCAAATTAGACACTTGAGGGCTACAATTTGAACAATACAGATAGAACCAAATAAATGCGGTTAAGGATTAGGAAGAAAACCAATATAGAGTGAGGGGAAAGTATGTCCATAATCATGGTAAAACTCACCCTTTTGATTCAGTATGCTATCAGAAAGTTGCTACCTTATATTTTGGCGTGTGGTTCCTTATGAAGCTTCAGCACAGGAATTGTAGCCAATTATGCTGTCGAAACAACAATAACCTAGAATTGCTTTCAGACCTTTTTTAGAAAATAGTGTTCTACCAACCACTACTACTACCTTACTTTTTCTGGCAACACCATCTTGAGGTCTCTATCAACGCATCAAGACTAATGGTATCAACGCATCAAGACTAATGGAGAACAACATTCTGTGACATACCGGAACTAAATGTTATTAGAAAAACATTGTTATAGTTCAAGATGTATGTGCAGAAGCATTGAAATTGTGCTGTAGTTTCAGCACAGAAGACAGAGAAGATATAACCAAGTAAGAGGATAATGTTAATCAACTAAAGCAACAAGACACTGAAAACTAGATTCAGAGATCACTGGACAAGGACTGGTATCATCAGGATGTACTAATTCAAAGGGTGGAGAGCCCATTTATTGACCGTAGCCAAATAGGATGAAGTCTGATGTTTTGCAAACTGATATATCTGGCAAGTTAAATGAATCAATGCTGAAATCTAGGAAGTAATATCTTCAAAATACCTGTAGAAAGATATGCTCTATCTGATACTGAACAAATGGTTTGATAGCACTAGGAAATGTTAGACTTTTTGTCACTGTTGTTAAATCAATTTTTAGATGATAAGCCCAAGAACTTTTCCCCTTTATTGATGACTGATGATAAGATCCTGAAATACACGACTTTTTGGGGAAAATGAGGCAAAACATTAGAGATCGCTGGTGAATTTGCTGATAGATAGTGGATGAATTGAGAAACACAGCCTAGATGACAATGAAAGAGATGATTTGGGCCAATGGTTCTGTACCTTTCATTCTTCTTCTGTACTGCTCCATATTTTTTTGGATCGTCATAGAGGATATTATTATTCTGAAATTCAGCGTTGTTCTCCTGTTTATCCCTTTGACTAAGCCTACATCCTGCCTAAAAGAGGCAGGAAGTTAGCAACAAGATCAATAAAATAGAAAAGACATGAAAAAATCCACCTCCTTCAAACAGTGATAAAAAATCCACCTCCTTAAGTGATAGGAAGTTATTCAATTTTGAAAACATATGAATGATTAACTAATATGGACCGAGTTATGTTCATTTCTAGTCGGGACTTAAGCACTTCAAATTTGGCATAGCATATGCTTAACTGATTACATTTTATGCATATAATTATGGTGTGTAGATTAGAAGTATAAATCTTCATTTCATTTCATTTTTGAACTTTGCATCATTCATGCATTTTGAGTTGAAAGCAAATTGTGATACTGGGAATTTCTTGTGAATTTTCTTATTAAGCCTAAGTACATTCTATCTGTAGCTTCTCAACTAGCGATGCTATACTTGTGCTTCTCCTGTGAATTCTCATTTAATTGCCATTTGGGTTTTCTGGTTTTTCTTCTCTAGCAGGGGGGGGGATGCGAGTTGTTGAAAAGTGTGTCTTTTGTTTTGATGGAGTAGTCCAAGCTTTTGTTTAATAGGCTTTCATCTGCCTTAGTCACTTAAATTATTTATTGACTGGTCTCACTTCTGCTATATGCCATCCTTATTGTTGAAGGCTTTTCTGCTTATTAGCTTCTTCTTGACAGGATTTACACAACTCAAAGTCTACATTCGAGAGAAGTCGTTTCAATCTAGTATGTTTTAGCCCCAAGTGATCCTGTTGGTACTCTTCTATTAATTTCTTGTCGCTTCTCTCCTGCGGGTCATTAGCGTATTTGCTTCCTTGTCCTAAGGATTTCAGGTGAATGCTCTGATGAATATTGAGGCAAAAAAGAAATATGAGTTCTTGGAATCTTTTAGTGCTATTATGGATGCTCACTTGAGATACTTTAAGCTGGTGAGTGTCCATTGCTGTAGATATTTAATGTGTTGCTGTGGCTAGTTGATGCCTTGGCTTCTGCTAATTAGTTTTGTTGCTCTATTCTTTTAGGGTTATGAGTTGTTGAGCCAAATGGAACCATTCATTCACCAGGTAAAAATTAATTTTTCTTTTTGTTTGGAATTATATATTTTCCTGATGGGAGGAATGCACCATTGATACTTAAAAGTAAAGCAAGTATATTCCATTATCTTACTTTCCAGTTGCATCATATTGTGCTTATTTTTTTCTCCTCTCTGTTTTTGTTACTTTGTTGAAGCTCATCTCACTTAGTCTTGATAATGTTTAAATTGGCTCACTTTTGTGTGCAAGATTGCTTCTTGTGATGCACAAAAACTTTGCCAATATCTACTAAGTAAATATAAGTTTCTCCATGCATAGTTCTCCATGAATTACTAGCACAGTTTGCATCGGACAACTATAAACTTTTACTACTTGTTTCCTGTCATAGAAACTTGGTTAAGATCCCCTGATATCTCTGATGCATAATATGAAGTCCCTGATGTGAGATACGCTGTGATTAGAAGCTAAAATGCTTTCTTTGAATATGTGCTTTCTTTCTTGTCATAATTCTCCAAATAAAGCGGATTCTCTTGGAATATTTTGATTTGTAGATCTTATATGTTTTACAAATTCTAAAATCAGGTATTGGCATATGCTCAACAATCAAAGGAACAGGCTAATGTTGAACAAGATAGACTTGCAAAACGAATTCAAGAGTTCCGAACACAAGAACAGCTGGATCATATGCGTGCATCTAGTAACATGGAAACGTCAACAAGCAGTATTGGCACAAGTGGATTTTCCGTGAATTCTTACAAAAATATAGAAGCAATCATGCAGGCCACCTCAAAAGGCGAGGTGAGAAACTCATTCTGTGTAGTCTATTTCTATTTGACCATTTTTGTGAGCATGGTAATTTTAATAATGATTTATAAGAGCATCTTTTCAATTTTGCAAACCTATCTAGTAATTGTTACTGCTTATCCTAATGGCTACTTACTTTCTATAGGTTCGGACAATCAAACAAGGATATCTATTGAAAAGATCTTCAAGTTTGAGAGCGGATTGGAAGAGGCGATTCTTTGTACTTGACAGTCTTGGGAACTTATATTACTACAGAGAGAAGGGGACCAAATCATCAGTGAGTTTGTTTGGATAGGAGTTTATTTGAATGATTTATTTGAGATAATTACTGTAGCACTTTTTGTGATGTGATGTATGTGAGATAAAAAGGTGATTAGAAAGATAAAAAGGTAGATGAAATTTGTGAAGTAAATTATTTTATCTGAAATCAAGTCAATCCAAACAAACCCACTATGTTTCTGAATCTTAATGGTGATTTGGTTTGCACATGTTTGTGAAAAAATGACCATGACTCTTTATTCTGTTGCTTCTCATATAAACTTAATGGAGATAGGAAAGTTATTAATGTAATCTTACCCAAACTCATGCTGAATCTGTTGAAGAATTCTAAATTTTCTGTTGCATTGTACCATGGGGGAAACAATACTCCTAACTGGACACGACATTTAGTTCTGTTCTGATGCTATTGTTACATGGACTATTCTTTTTCCCAGCTGTAGTCGTGTTGGACATGATGTGACATTAGTACTGGTATAGGATCTCTGTCCAACACATTTCATCTAAAGTTTTGACCTCAAAAGTAATGAACACAATCAGTGATGAAAGGGAGAATAAGATGCGAAGTCGATATCACAATTAAACATTTGTCTGTGCATGAATTAGATTTTGATTCTAATTGCAGTCTTTTATTTCCAGTGATTTTTCTTTCTATTATATATTGGTTTTCCCTAGGCACCCCTAGGGCATAATTCTAGACACATACATACATTCATCTACTTTTAGACATGAGCCACCAAATAGTTTTGTTGGTTCTACATTACTGTATTATCTTCACGTGACGTTGGATAGAAATGGTTGGAAAATTAGAGAACATGAGACACTCAAATTCAGAAAGAACTTTCAGTTTGAAGCTGATTGGAATTTTATATTTAGGTTTATTTCGTTGTTTTGGGTAGGTGGCAGGCTAATGAATAGCATACAATCATGGTATTCTACGCAAACATAGTTGAGTAGAAGAAAGCATTGAGGGAGTTCCTTGCTGGAGCAATAACATCCTGACCATATTTCTGTTGTTTGTTAACTTGCTGCAATGTGTGTTTGCCTGGTAAACTGTGTATTTTAAATTGGTGTATGAAGTGTAGAAGGAAAAAACACCCGGAGGCAATGGAAGAGTGGCATATGGTGCGAGTGTGAAGTGATAGTTGAGGGGCAGTATTTGTACATCTGACCAATTGAAACCATGGACACCAAAGCTCTGTTTGATAATCTAGTTCAACACTTAAACTTAATGGATTCAGATCTTAACATATTCAGACCGTTTGATAACCAAAAATTGAACATCTAAATTAATTAACTGTCACTGAATTTTCTAGGAAAATTTGCTCCCAAAATTAAGTGATAAGCTATTCACTTATTATTGAATGTGATATGCACTCAAATGTATTAGATTTAATACTTAACAATTCAATAACTTAATGGATTCAGAGTTCAGATTTCAGACTTCAGTTTTATCAAACACACCCCAAGTCAAAGTTTTTGAATTGTAACATTGTCCCTGACAAGAATGATTACAATATGATGTGTTAAGCAAGTCCCGTACTAGATTGATAGCAACCTGACCAAGTTTTCTCTTAACTGAGCGCAACAACCAAGTTGATTTCATAAATTCAGGCAACAATGTAGTCCATTTTGACTTGCAAATTAACTTTTATAAGGGTTCCATGAGGCTTGATGTTGATCAAATGGATATGTATATACTCAGACTCTAATAATGACTTGTTTTAAACTCAAAATGCGTTGTGGGCATTGTGGTCAAAGAAAATACAAGTCATTACTAGAGCTTTGAGTATATCAATGTGTGTGTGTATTTAGGCAACAATGTAGTCCATTTTGATTTCCAAAACTTTATAAGGGTTCCATGAGGCATGATGTTGATCAGTGGAGATATATTCAGGCAACAATGTAGTCCATTTTGATTTGCAAAACTTTTATAAGGGTTCCATGGGGCTTGATGTTGATCAATGGAGATATATACATATGTACACACACGCACTGAAGAGTTCTTGGTAGTGTTTGTCAGTATGGATGGTATTCTGATACAATTTCTGCATGGCCCCTATTATTATGACTAACAAGAATTTGACTGTTCTATTTCTTTTTCCTATCTGTTAGTGCACGAAAGCATCACTTGATTCTACCTCATGAGAATGTGGAATTGTTAATACAAGAGGAGTGTACTTGTCTTTGGATCTTTGGGTTTTCTCTTGTAATTATGGTGCTTTGTATGAACACAATCAAGAAGAATAGTTACAGCTACAACACACAACCTAGTTGTCTCAGTCTTTGGATTTCCGGCCCAGATCTTATAGTAGCATATATAACAAACTTCCATACCTAAAATATCAGTGTGTGTTTAACTGGAAGGTTGTAAGCAGGACCTTCATCCCCTTTGTGCTTGCAGCACTTTCAGACAATTGCTTCTGGATTTGCTCTTTTTGGGGATAGCATTCAATTGAGATAAAGTTGTTCAGAGTGCAAGTATTCATTCACAACTTGGGATATCCAATTTGGCATGCCAAGAATAATATCAGACATGTTACATCTTAGAGTCATGGCTTGCGTCATGTCTGCAGCTTGGGGTGTAACATTATGGCATAAGAGTGAGCCTGTGTTTTCCATTGAGCTTGTGTTGTCTCTATGGGGAAGAGGCTGTGCCTGTGTTTTCCCGCATCCAGATGATAGGATAATGTGGATTGGCTTATGTAAGTGAGATGCTAAGTACTCACGTACTACTTGGGATATCCTATTTTGACTTGCAAACAAGAACACAAAACAAGTTGTGCCTCACAGCGGCAGCTCAGTCTTGTCTGCTGGCTGCTACCTCGGGGCGCAGCATTAGAAGTAACGAAGAATTTTCCAGTAGAATCATTCTGTGTTCGCTTATTTTGCTTATTCTACATGAAATATCTTCCAAGCAAGAAGAGGATTACTTTCAACTGTTTACCCTTCCTGTGTCCTATCTTTTTGTTTAATTTAATCACAATAATATAGCAAGAGGAGGTTTTGGCATTGAAATCATGGGGGATGCATGTTAATTGGTGGAGCAGAAAGACCCTTTCTGAAGGCCTCCTGTGCTTGTCTTTTGGATATCTGTCTTCTTGTTGTTACGATTTTTCATGGGGTGTGTGCAGCTGTTTTGCTTATCTGTTAATTGATTAAGCTTGTTTATGAAATTGCCCATGGACTTAAATGGAACATTCAGTGAATAGGAATAGAGATGAGAACTTTGGGAAATGGACTTCCTCAAATAATGTAAGGTGGTAAAAGATAAAAGGGTGTAGGTCTGCTCACATTTATTTGCAGATAGAAGGGGGAGAAAAAAGAATCATTTGGGAATCATTGCACCTGTTCTTTAGAAACAGCACACTAGGCCTTGTGCTTCATTCAATTAATCTCTTTTTGACTTCTGAGCTGTTCCAAATGAGTTTGCCTTGACATTTCTCTCTTCTCAATTAAATTTGTATCTAAACATTTCTGGTGCATACATGAAAGTAAAGAAAATTGAAAGCTCAATGATTCCTAATTCAGGAATTAATCCCATTCTTTGACTCAGTTTTATTTTGCTTCTTAGATTCCTTGGGGAGTAAGCAGGGGAAGCAGGATAACGTACCATATCTTTTTGTGCTGAAGTGTGGTGAGCATGATTGAAGAAAACTTTCAAACCTTCTCAGAAATTTGTAAAACCTTATTCTGTTACTCTTTCCACGAAGTGAAAGAGGACAAGGCATTTAAAAACTGATGTTGTTGGAAATCTAATTTTATTGCACCTTTTCTGGATCTTATCCTCCTCTGTTATCCTTCTGGAAATCCAATCTCCTATATTGTTTTGGGGTTTGTAAGATCTTGGTGGTGCAAATTATTGATATGAGATCATCAATTTCCATTGTCTGACAATGCTATATTGGATTAGAAAAGCTCTTATACTCTCTATTCTGATGAGTGAAACAATCTTGGTTCATATCCTGTGGAAGATATTCAAGTGATCAAATTATTTGTACAGTGCACTTATAAGGCATGAAGCCAATTGTTGTAGTTTCTGTAATGTACCATACATTGGAAGTTTGTGTGAGAAGATGCTTGAGTCATTTTGAATTGCTTCTTATGGGCTCTCTCTCTCTCATTCTCTCTCTCTCTCTCTCTCTCTCAGGGCTCTCAATCATTAAATCCCACTAGCTCAAGTGAGCATGGTACTCGTGTATTTGGAAGATTCCGAGCAAGGCATCAGCGAGGATCATCCCTGAATGAGGAGACTTTAGGTAGTCGTACTGTTGATCTCCACACTTCCATTATAAAAATGGATGCTGAAGATGCAGAGTTGCGGCTGTGCTTTAGAATAATTTCACCATCGAAAACGTATACATTGCAGGTAAAATGGTTCGCAGTTCTTATTCATATGATGATTTAAGCGCTGGCTTATGATGAAAATTAAAACTATGTTTATCTAGAGAGTAAAAGGGTTTGAAATGTTTACATTGAACTTAGATAAGGTGCAACTTGAATTGCACATCTGACTTCTGTAGCCTGTAGTGAACTGGCACAGCTCCTATTACCCTTCTGTTTAATATGGGCGAAATGCTGACTTGTTTAGTATTTAGCTTTGAGAATACTTTATGATCAAATGACTTTGCGTTACCTTTTTTCAGATCTCTTCTTGTTTTGGCATATTTTGTTAGTTTGTTAATTTTTGTCGTGCAAAGTGACATCTCTGATGCTATGGCTTTTCACAAACCAGTAACTTAATGTGCTAGTGAGTTTGTAATAAACAACCATTACTCTCTTTTAATTTATGTCGTTATCCATTCATAATATTAGAAAATAACTGAGGTCAAACTAATGAAGCATTATCTCATCATGCATAGGCTGAGAATGAAGCTGATAGAATTGACTGGATGGATAAAATTACAGGGGTTATTGCATCCCTCCTGAATTCTCACTTGCAGCAGGTTGACTTTAAATTGATACATCAAACAATTATATGAAAAAAAGACACAAGACTGCCAAATAACCTACCATAACTAACTTCTTTTCTACCTGTTGCAGTTAGATTCAGGGAAAAATGTTGACAGAAATAATGGTTCAGTTGGTGCTTCTTCTGCCTTAAGCCTATTGGGTAACAGTGAGAATCCAACAGATGACATGAGATCCAATCGGGCATATTCTGTTTCGAAGATTCTTCGGGAGATACCGGGAAATGATCATTGTGCAGAATGCAGAGCTCCTGATCCTGAATGGGCATCTCTAAATCTTGGCATCTTGATGTGCATTGAATGCTCTGGCATTCACCGCAATCTCGGTGTTCACATATCAAAGGTGCATCTCCTTAGAATCTTATTTTCTCTATACATTCGCCTGTAAAACTCACCTAAACTTTGACTAAAAAGGCTGAAAATTCCAGTGATGAGTTGGTTACACAACTGGATTAATGATTTTCTCACGAACTTCCTAGATTGTCTGATATAAAATTCTAGTTATTCACTGTGGAATTCATTTAGAAATTTTGAACCAGGTCATAGGGGAAAAGGTTGCATCACTAAAAGAGCCTCGTATTCTTTTGCATTGCACAACATGTCAACAAAACCTGGAATTCTACCCTTCCAGTTTGCTGAAGCCCTGCCAACATCAGAACCTTGCAGCGAGGAACAAAGTTCAAAAAATAAACATTTCATAATTAAAGAAGATTGGTCTTCTTGAATTTATTTTGTCCAATTGCTTATTTGAGTGTCCAAAACAGCATTTATTGACAAATATAGTACTAGTGGAGGGCATGGTGGGTCTGCCATACGTACTGCTTTTTTAAAGTGTGTTGGTTGGTTGTTGAACCGGAGCAGCTTGTGAGAGAGAGAGAGCAGCAACTGTGATACGTGGTGTTGGGTTAGTAAATAGATTGCTACTAAAGAGCTACTTTAAAAATTGAAAACTCCCTTGTGGACTTAAATTGTTTGGAGTTTCTTGTAAATAGATCAATTAGAAATAATTCCACACCCTATTTTTCACAAAATTAATGTTCATGCTATATGTTTGTCTTGATCTTGGAAATTAGTTTTATTGTATAGGGAGATTATTTTGGTGTCGTTATGTAATTCCTCCTCCCATTCATAGTCAGGCTTTCTATTTGGACTATCCTAAAATTTTTGTCGTTTGCACAAGTGGTTGTATATTCTGCATACTGCCATAGGGCATTACACCCTCTTAATTCCAGCATAGTATTCCAAGCTGAGTAGGCCTCACTTGTAATTTCAGTTCACATGCATTCTCCTGATCCCATCCACGTGGATTTATGGTCAGATTGTCTATGGCTAGAATTGGAGAAAACCAGAAAATTAGCCTGTAGTAGCTTACTCCTGATAAAAAGTGAATTTTCCCTTAGGTGAACAACAGTTTTGAATAGAGGAAGTACTTCATGGAAGATATGAGGCTGGAGAAAGAAATTTTATTGAAGTACGTAAAATAAGGAAAAGATTGTTGTGGTCGGTGGATGGGATTAGAAGGATTACAAGGCACCTCCTAAGAATTAAAAAAAAAAAAAACTGACAGTATTTTAGCATCCAAATCTATCTTATATGATATTGCTTAACCTACTTTTAGGTTAACTGTACAAATAAAAAAAATTGCAAGAACTATTCTTTTTAAGTGGCTACTCCTTATCATGTAAAAGTTCCAGATTTTGGAAAGTAATATCCAGTCAACAGTTGATTTGAAGTTTGTTACTGTTGTTTAATGTGAAAGATTTAGGTTTAAGTTATAGTTTGTGAATAGTATAGTCTTGGCTTACTCTATCACCTATCTATACTGTTGAGTCTCTTCATTCACATTCAGCAAAATTAAACTTTTCAAATAAATTAATGCTACAGTTAAAAATTTTTCTACCACGTGAGGAAACATGTTTAAAAGTCACCGTTTCAGTTTAGGTACATTTAATTACTGCTTTCTTCAGTGACTGTTGAATTCTTGCTAGATTTAAACTACTTTCATTCTGAATTATATGTTAAATATAATTGTACTTTCTGGTTATATGAGGGGTTTTTGATGGTAAAGTAGTTGGAGAAGGTAGTTAAGCTGATGGATCTGAGGATTCATAATAAACTGGGGCTTCAATAGCAGCCGTAGAAACAAAGATTCACCTGTGAAAATCCTATGATTTGATACTTACAGTGAACAACAGGCATTACAGATAGCATTGAACTATCTCTGTTGTACGTTATAATTTGTTGTGCACTTTATTGAACAGTAGCAGTCCATAATCAGTGTTTAGAAAAGCACCTTACTTCCTTAACAGAATGTCATAGAACTAATAAGGAAACAAAAATTTGGCTAAGGCTTGTCTTAAGTTGGCCTTTAGTTTGCATGGATGCATAATACATGTGGCAATTGTAGAGATTATAGTCCTTTAGAAACTTTGGCAGAGTTATAGGGATCTCTTCTGTGGTTCAACCATTACAAGGGTTGTTCTTGGGTTCCAATAAATATGACAATTCTTGCGCATTTTTAACTATTCATGCAAAAAATTACCGGCTTTGCCAAACCAGTGTTCATCCTTATTGTCCTGTGTTGCATCTAATTTCTCAAATTTTTTGCTTTTTCCCTAGCACCTTATGGTGCAAGCTGACAATTTCCTTCTCTTCTGTACAAGTCGGAGGAATATTTCTATTGTCAAAATAAGTGCTAGGAAGCAAAATGAATTCACATTCCCTGTATGCTAAGAAAGATTTTCATGTTACAAAGTTCTAACATCCTTGCTGGTTCATCTTTAACATTTATACATTTGTCAATCACGTAAATAAATTCCAAATTTCCATTAGCCGCTTGGATGTTTATGGCCTGAATTGGAGGATGATTTTTACTTACACCAACCTTGTTAGGCATACTTTGACAGCAAAAAAGTATATACGTGCAGCTATGGCACTGTGTCTAGTTCTACCATATATTACCTTGACAACACTTGGGGCATTTCCTGTGCATGACTTTCTGGGATGACATAAAAATTCTTTAAGTGGTTACCTTACAATTCCTGGATGATGGGGCTCTCCTGTAATTTGCTTTTGAGAAAATATAAGATTTTGACTTGATCAGGATTATGAGAGTTGGATAAGATTGTTGATTAATTTCGATACTGAAAATGCTTTTGCAATACCCAAAAATCAGATGTTTATGTGTCATCAAGTAGTAATCTATGACATAAATGTCTGTGTTCTATATGGTTGATTTTGTCGTCGCTGTTATATGGACTCCAAATCTGAGTTGCATCTTTTACTAGCCTACATCACTCCCTTGATTGAAGGTTCTAGGAATCTGATGATACCAATTTTTTAGACTCTCTTTTGTCTACATTCAGTATATTCTTGTACCAATTCCTAGTACATGGCTCTTTAATTTTGAATTTGATCACTTCACAATGGCACAAAATTAGATAAAAATTTACACGAGCTTTGTTGCACCTATGGTTCCAAAGTGCATTTTGGTTTTATGGATGACCTTTTGTCAAATTAGTAAAAGATGTAATTAGTAAAAGATGTAGTTGCGGTACCTGGTAGACATATAATTTAGGATTACACAGACATCAAATCCAAAGCTTGCTCTCACAATGATTGAATTTGAAAGTGATAGCTAAGTAGTTTTTACAGTTTTGGAATAAGAAATATTTAGAGATTCTTTTATCAAATTACAGGTGAGATCCATAAATCTGGATGTTAAGGTCTGGGAACCTACAGTCTTGGATTTGTTTCAAGCTTTGGGTAATACATACTGTAACTCTATCTGGGAGGAACTGCTTTTACCTCAGAATGACGGGTAAGATACTGGAGTTTGTTGCTACTCAAAATTTGATATATGGTATGCTATTGCTCGATTAGAAGAGGATATAATATTTTCATTTGTAGGTGCAATGAGTTTAATATTGTTTTGCGAAAGAGTCTTCTACAAACTCTGCGTGCGTGTGTGTGCGCGTGCGCATGTCTCTGTCTGTCTCCCCCTGTATCTGTCTGTCTACAATACCTGTACTCATTGGTTTTAGTGACATCTTTTTCGCTCCACAGCAGCCAAGGATCTAATTCATTTCCGTCAATTTCCAAACCAAGTAATAAAGATGTCACTCATCAAAAAGAGAAGTTCATTCAAGCTAAGGTATGTCTTTATATCTCCTGGCACATAAACTACATTCCTGTTTGGACTGAAGATTCTGATTTGTCTTAGCTATATTCAAGAACCTTTTGTCCTGAGTTTGGTGTTAAAAAATTCTGTCATTATTTGTTATCCCAAATTTACCCCATGATTAAGCAACGCTGCTACACAGTCTCTCGCACTTTTACAACTAGAACTAGAATAAAAATTCCATAAAACGTCAATAACCTCCTTTCTTGTAAAAAAAAAGTACATTCCCATTTATAAGCCCAATAAGATTTCAAATAATCACCAACTAATTAATATCTTTTTATTTAACAATTTTTGTATGTGTGATGAATTTTTTTAATGTGCACACACATAGTTTGTGCCTTTCCCACTAGTAATAGATAATCTGTAGTAGAGACTAAAACAATTTAGCATAAATTACTTTCAGACAACAGATTTATCTTTTCATGTCTATACTTCTTCTGGGGTAGCCATAATGGTGGTTTAATTCTTTTATTTTTGTGCATCAGTCACAGAACCAATTTGCCCCTTATCCTTTCCTTGGACTCAAGTCAAAATTGTCTACTTGCATTCTTGTATGTGTAGGTCTGACGTAAAAAGTTTTGTATTATATGGTTAACTTTACAAATTCCAGATTGGGTCCTACAACACGCAGCACTAGTCAAATATTTTTTCCATTTTAGTTTAGTTTTTTTTATTTGTTTCTCTCTACCATGCTCAAAATTGTCATCTGACATTACTCTTCGCACCCAGATTTTACAAGTCAATGCATACAACACAAAACAAAAGTAAGCAAAAGAAGTTACTGAAGAACCCATTTCCCGTTAGCTACTTGACTCCATTATAGCCAAACTCGGAGTTCCTTCATACAATACCAGCCATCATCAGACCATCCCCAATCAAGGCCTTTTGTTTTTTTTTTTTTCATTTTTTGTTCTTTTCTCTTATACTTGCAGATATTGCTCATATGATGAAGCAACGCCACCTTTTCTTTTTTCTTGTCAATTGATACAATCCAAATTGAGAACCTGTCAATGGCTTGCAAACAGATTTAAGGAACATTGAGTGGGGTGGCACCAAATTCAAGCCGACCGGTTTCTTTCTCAAGTTGAAGTTGAACCCCTTGAGATTGCGGCTGTAAATTCTGGTACTGATTTAAACTCAGAGGTGAGTTTGTGCAGGAGCTTGTTGTGATGGATGAAATTTGGGGGGTCTAGGGTTAGGATTTTGAGGGTGAGGAAGGAGTGATACTAGTGAGGGGGAAGGTGGAAGTTTTTGAGATGTCGAGTGATGGCAACAAGGAAAATTTTTGGATGCCATGGAAGAGGAGACAGAGTGGTGGGAGATGATGGGAGAAGACCGGAGGGAAGATGACTGAACGAGGGTGAAGGGATCAGTGAATAAAAAAAATGTTTTATAAAAATTATCTTGGAATCAAATATAGGAATTAACAAAACCCACCAATTCACTCAAGAATGGAGAGTTGCTAACTTTTTAGAATTCATTCCAAAATCTTGAATCCCACACCTATTATCCAAGCACTTAAAATGGACATCATTCCAAATCCTGAATCCCATACCCTCGAACCAAGCACCCCCTTAATTTTTAAAATTCCATGACTACCCACCTTTGCAACTTGTGCAAAGTGAATTGATTATCCACTTTAAAGCAATCACTTCCCAGCTAAGCAAGGATCTTTGCCTCAGTGATGGCGCTTCTCCCCAACTCCTTTCTAGAGCTAGGTTCTGACCTATACCTATTATTCCTGTCAGTTAATTGCCAAGACAGGAAATCCTGGTTACGCTTAGAGTTGATGTTTCATTCTCCTGGCTTACATGATATCTTCAGCATTTTATCGATGAATCTACTATCTTCTCCTGATATCATCCTTTTGATCTACGGATTTATAGTCCTTCCCAACCTAGAAAAGGAAAAGCAAACTGCCCCAAAAAAAAAGGAGACAGATAGATAGGGAAGAAATAAAACTTACCCAAGTAGTACTGAATTTCTTATTCTTGAAGATCATGGTGTTGTTTAGAAAATATAGCAGTCATCGTCACACTTCAACAAAATTAACAAACCATTGACCATTTCAAGACATTCATTTGGAGTTATGAACTGAACTTTTTCCTTTTCTTTTTTAGCATTTCTAGATTATTTTGGCTTTCAATCAAGATAAAATCCTTGCACTTTTTTTTTTTTTTCCTGACGGAGGGGGTATCCGGGCCATCGGGTAAACTGGACCCGACTAATCCCCCACCGGCCCGGGAGGAGAGGCCCCATCCCCCCGAACACGATAACCATGGGACTCGAACCCTGGCGGGACTGGACAACGGCTCCTAAGGAGGCGTGCCGTGACCAATTGAGCTGCCCATGAGGGGCGATAAAATTCTTGCACTTGCTGTTTCATTACATATTTCTTTTTTCTTTTTTTTTTGTCATGATTTAAGATTGGTTGATATGGAACTCATTTCCAACTAACTCAAATTTCCAAGTGCTGCAACTCTTTTTTATTGTTGTAGTGAAATATTTCACTGTGATTCAATGATCTATTAACAAGGCATAACTATGGTGTTTTCTTCAGTATGTTGAAAAACTCTTCATTACATATTTCTTTTTTCTTTTTTTTTTGTCATGATTTAAGATTGGTTGATAAGGAACTCATTTCCAACTAACTCAAATTTCCAAGTGCTGCAACTTTTTTACAGCTAATGTGATATAAATGATCATTCTTTTTTATTGTTGTAGTGAAATATTTCACTGTGATTCAATGATCTATTAACAAGGCATAACTGTGGTGTTTTCTTCAGTATGTTGA
Source organism: Coffea eugenioides (assembly GCF_003713205.1). NCBI lineage: Eukaryota > Viridiplantae > Streptophyta > Magnoliopsida > Gentianales > Rubiaceae > Coffea > Coffea eugenioides. The sequence goes on along the minus strand of NC_040045.1, from coordinate 22,811,778 downwards.
AAAACTCTTCCTGAATAAAGAGGCTACTACCTCTAGTAACCACTCTCAAGCCACTAGAGTCTGGGAAGCAGTGTTGGACAACAATTTGCGAGAAGTATATAAATTAATTGTGGTGTCAAATGCAAATATTATCAACTCAACCTATGATGAGGTAGCTGGTGCCAATCTGTATCATAATGTTCAGAGAGAGGACCCCGAACAAGGCTCCAGCAATTTTGAAGAGAAAAATTATCATCCAGTAGATTGTTTGAAGTCTTCTAGTGAAGCTGGAAATTGCCTTCAGGGATCTTCCTTGTTGCATCTAGCCTGCCACACAGGCAATGCAGTAATGCTGGAACTGCTACTGCAGTTTGGTGCTGATATAAACTGGTGTGATTTCCATGGAAGAACTCCTTTGCAATACTGTATAACCAGGGGGAACAGCCATCTGGCAAAGTTGTTGCTTAGAAGGTAACTCTTCTGTTACTATTATTAACTCTAAAAAAAAAATGATATTACTTTGAACAAAAAGAAAAACTGAATTGTTCTGTCATATCTTTTGTTCTAGACTCTGTACAACATTTATACAAATGGAATTTGACTTTTGTCAATTCCATGAAATCTGTAATTTCCTAAAAATTAGGAGCTAATTTATTCTATCCTAAAATACATTAGGAGTAAATTATTCTATCCTAAAATAGAGCAGAAATCATGGGATATAGCAGAAATCATGGGATATACATAGAAAAAGATATTCTAGATCTCAACACTCCCCCTCAAGATGGTGAATAGATATTTTCCATTCCCATCTTGCATGTAATGTCTTCAAAGTTGGAAGTTGGCATTCCCTTAGTTAAGACATCTGCCAATTGATTATTTGATGCTACATATGGAGTGCAAATCATGCCACTGTCCAGCTTTTCTTTAATAAAATGTCTATCAACTTCGATGTGCTTTGTGCGATCATGTTGCACTGGATTGTGTGCAATGTTGATGGCAGACTTGTTGTCGCAATAGAGTTTCATAGGTCCTTCCCACTTGATTTTAAGATCATCAAGTATTATTTTGAGCCATAGCAATTCACAAACTCCATGAGCCATAGCTCTAAACTCTGCTTCCGCACTTGATCTTGCAACAACCGATTGCTTCTTACTCCGCCATATCACTAGGTTCCCACCAAGAAATGTACAATATCCTGAAGTTGATCTACGATCTACAACAGAACCTGCATAATCAGCATCAGTATATGCCTCTATGAGCAATCCTTCATTTTTCTTGAACAAAATTCCTCTACCTGGTGTCCCTTTGAGGTAGGATAGAATTCTATTGACAGCCTGCAAGTGTTTCTCTCTTGGATCATGCATAAATTGGCTTACTACACTTACAGCAAATGCTATGTCCGGCCTTGTATGGGACAAGTATATCAGTTTCCCAACCAACCGCTGATATCTTCCCTTATCTACTGTGCTATCATCCTTCTCTTCATTCAATCTCAAGTTAGGCTCAATGGGTGTACTTGCTGCCTTGCATCCAAGATTGCCTGTTTCTTTAAGCAAGTCTAAGACATACTTTTGTTGGGAAACAAAGATGCCTTTACTTGAGTATGCCACCTCAATGCCTAAAAAATACTTCAGCCTCCCTAGTTCTTTAATTTCAAACTCCTTTGCTAAGCACTTTTTGAGTGTTTCTCTTTCAATTGGATCATCCCCGGTAATGATGATGTCATCTACATATACAAGTAGAGCTGTAACACCTCCTTTTGAATATTTTATGAACAAAGTATGATCTCCTTGACTTTGTTTGTATTGCATTGCTAGCATCACTTTAGTAAATCTTCCGAACCAAGCCCTTGGCGATTGTTTTAATCCATATAAAGCTTTCTTTAACCTGCACACTTTCTTTTCAAAAAACATTTCATTGAAACCCGGTGGGGGTTCCATGTACACCTCTTCTTCTAAATCCCCATGTAAGAATGCATTCTTAACATCAAATTGCTGTAAACACCAACCAAAGTTAGCGGCTAAAGACAAAAGAACACGCACAGTATTCATTTTTGCAACGGGTGCAAAGGTCTCTTGGTAATCTATCCCATATGTCTGTGTATATCCTTTTGCGACCAACCGAGCTTTATGCCTTTCTAATGAACCATCAGCTCTATATTTCAAAGTAAACACCCATTTACACCCCACTGTTTTCTTTCCTTTGGGCAGGTTTACAATTTCCCAAGTCTTATTTCTCTCTAGGGCATTCATTTCCTCTTTCATAGCATGTAACCAGTTCTTATTTCTAAGTGCCTCTTGTAGTGTTTGTGGGATTGAAATGGAGTTGATGGTGGTAAGGAAAGTTTTATGTTGTGGAGAGAGTCTATGGAAAGACACGAAATTTGAGATTGGATGCTTAGTGCATTCTCGTGTTCCTTTTCGAACAGCAATAGGCAGGTCTAAATCATTAAATTCACAAGAAGCAGAGTCAGATTGAACACACAAAGGAACAGAATTTTCAGTACCTGATTGTGGTTCAGATTCTTGGATTTGCACAGGTTCAGAAATATGAACTTTCTTCCTTGAGTAGACCTTGAGTGGTGTAGTTGGATTTAAACCAGATTTTCCCTCAGCTCCAAGATCAGGGTCAATTTCTTTACTGGCATGTTCAACTTCAAATTCAGGTTCAGGTTCACTGCTAGTATGTTCTCCTTTAGAATTTGGTGTATGGTCAGGCTTGAAAGACTTTAAGTTTAGTGTAGGACTTTGAAGATCAAAGAGAAATTCCTTATCTTCCCAAGAACTATCCCCCTGGGGATGAGGATTGTTACTTTGAGAGTAAGGTTCATTTTCAACAAATGTGACATCCATGGAGGTAAAAAATTTTTTTGAAGGAGGATGATAACACTTATATCCTTTCTTTGTGTTTGAGTATCCCACAAAAATACATTTTAAAGCTCTTGGATCAAGTTTCCCTCTTTGGTGTGCATGAACATGTACAAAAGCAACACAACCAAACACTTTTGGTGACAATGTGCAAGAGACATTAAAATCAGGATAAAAAACAGAAAGAGCAGCAATGGGACTTTGATTATTTAGTACTTTTGAAGGTACTCTATTTATCAAATGTGCAGCAGTTAAAACAGCCTCCCCCCAAAAAGTTTTTGGAACTTTATGTTGAAACAAAATTGCTCGAGTCACATTGAGTAAATGTCTATTTTTTCGTTCAGCAATCCCATTTTGTTGGGGTGTATCTACACAAGATGACTCATGTATTATACCCTCTTTTTGGAAAAAAGATGAGAGAATTTGATTAAAATAGTCTCTTACATTATCAGATCTTACTCTTTTAATCAAACTTCCAAATTGTGTACAAATCATTTTATGAAACATTGGAAAAATACTGCTTACTTCTGATTTTTCTTTCATAAGAAATAACCAAGTAGTTCTAGTACAATCATCAATGAATGTGACAAACCATTTTGCTCCAGAAATACTAGAAATTCTACAAGGCCCCCAAATATCAGTATGTATCAAAGAGAAAGGTCTAGTAGATCTTGTATTACTCAATGGAAATGATAGTCTATGATGCTTAGCAATTTCACATGTATCACAATGAAAACTACTAACATCTTCATTCTTGAAAAGTGAAGGAAACATGCTTTTAAGTAGAATAAAAGATGGATGACCAAGACGGAAATGATGAAGCCAAATTTCAGATTTATTATTTGAGGAGCAGGTGAGGGATAACTGATTTTTGTTCTCCTTGTTGCCACTCATCTCCTCAAGGTAATAAAGCCCATCATTCACCTTAGCAAGTCCAATCGTCCTCCCCGTAACCAAATCCTGAAAAACACAGTGAGTAGAATAGAAAATTACTCTACAGTTCAGATCTTTGGTAATTTGATGGATGGATATGAGATTGGAGGACAATTTTGGGACATGTAACACATTATTTAGGGACAAAGAATTTGATAGATTTACTGTCCCTTGGCCTGCAACAGTTATAGGAGATCCATCCGCAACAGTAATTTTTCTATTTCCAGGACAAGGGTTGTATGTTCTAAATCTGATTGGGTTGTGATTCATATGGTCAGTAGCTCCTGAGTCGATGACCCAAGAGCCTAGCGAAGACATGCTTGAGGCACTTAAAGCATAAGAGTTAAGGTACTTACCTGATTGAGCCAATGAACACGTACTAGAGGACTTTTCAAGGGAATTTAGGAGGTTTCTTAGCTTTTCGATTTCTTCTTTCTTGAATTCTCCCATACCAGCCTGGTTGGATTTTTCTTGTGTTTGGTCTTCTCCAGCAGTTAAGTGGGCTTTTCCCCCTTTGAATCCTCCTTTACGACTAAGGACTTGTTCCTTCCCATGGAGTTTGAAGCAATCATCTCGCGTATGGCGTGATTTTTTGCAGTACGTGCACCAAATTGTGTCTTTATTTGACTTTGTAGAAATCATTGCTGAGCCTTCTAATGTTTTAGGCTCTAACATGACTTCTCGCCTATTCTCTTCAGCTCGAATCAATGATATTGTCTCATTCAGAGATGATAATCTTTCCTTCCCCAATATCTGGACTCTGACCTGATCAAATTCCACATTCAGACCTGCAAAGAAGTCATAAACTCTATCCTTTTCGATAAAGTTTTTCAAGGTGGCTGCATCTTCACTACACACCATCTGAACACACCGATATTGGTCCAGTTCCTGCCATAGATTTTGCAGAAGGTTGGCATATTGAGTAACGGAAAGGTTGCCCTGTTTAGTGGCTAAGATCTTTGTTTTGATCTCATAGATTAGGGCAGCATCTCCTGCCTTTGAATAGGTCTGTCGAATAGTAGTCCATATATCTTGAGCTGTTGGTAGGAACTTGCAAGTATCACTTATTTCAGGTAACATGGAGTTCCACAGCCATGACATGACCATAGAATCCTCTTCATCCCAAGCAGCGAATTTAGGATCTCCCTTTTTTTGGTCCAGTTCCAAGCAAGTGGCTGATTTTGCCCTTTCCTTTGAGAAATGTTTGAACAAATTGTGACCACTTCAAATAGTTTTTCCCGTTGAGCCTGTAGGCTGCCTGGATACTCTGCAAATCCCCTGTTTGTGGAATATTTGAGGTCTCTTCTGATTTGGTATTGGAGTGGATTTCTGATGTTTCAGTTTCAGACATGGTGGAGGTTTCAAAGAAAAATTGGCAATGAAGGCCTAATGAAAAAAAATCAGCAATGAAGGCTGGAAATTGCACTTGGCAATAAAGACTTGAAAAGAGGAAAGCACTCAGCAATGAAGGCTGACAAGAAGAGGTCCCAAGAGCAAAAGCTCTGATACCATGAACAAAAAGAAAAACTGAATTGTTCTGTCATATCTTTTGTTCTAGACTCTGTACAACATTTATACAAATGGAATTTGACTTTTGTCAATTCCATGAAATCTGTAATTTCCTAAAAATTAGGAGCTAATTTATTCTATCCTAAAATACATTAGGAGTAAATTATTCTATCCTAAAATAGAGCAGAAATCATGGGATATACATAGAAAAAGATATTCTAGATTTTCAACATACTTATTTCTGCATTTCAGAAACGAGTGGAAAAATAATTCTCTATGAGTCCTGAGCCAAAAAGAAATCAACGGAAGATACGACTCTTGTCAATTGATGCTTTCTTTATATTGCACTTTCAGTCTGGAAGGGAGGTTGTCAGGGAGGAAGGAAGGGAGGAAGAGGGAAATGCAGAAATTGGTTTTCTCTGTTTTGATTGGTTGCCTATCATTAATCTATATAAATGAATTTGATGTCAATGTACTGGACAAGAAGCTGAAAGATCAATGCAAAGGGGTATTAGTGTTGTGCATCAGCAGTAATTTCATTGAGAGTTATTGTTAGAAATTTATTGCACCTTAAATTGATGAGGCATTCAAAATCCAAAACACGCACCCCAAACTAACACAGTTTTCTTGCACATTTTTCTTTGATAAAACGGTACAGAATGTTTTGCATCGAGAACACAGCTCTTGCTATTTGGAACAATATGTTCCTTTATGGATTTTCTTTTGAGAGAGACTTTTGCTGCTTGATGGATAGGACCACTAGGATTTGCCTTTTAGATTGCTTCAGAGACTAAACATGGATAACATAAAACATACAGCTCTACTTTTTCTATACCCTTTTCTGTTTTTGGTTTATGTCATGTAGTAGAACTTTGTTTTGGGATTGCCACAGGCTGATTTAGAATCTTTTCTTATTAGCCTCTTGAAGTATTATGGTGGTTGTGTGCATCTTTAGAGTATACAGGGACTTGATAAAGCATAGGTTTAGACATTTATGAGTATCATCAGATGCCATTTTAGTACAGGTAGCATTCTAAACCTAATCTGTATGTTAGTGTTTGAACCAAATGCTTGGTTTTAATTCTCTGGCAGCCAAAGGGCTTCAAAATTATTGCTCATTTTGGTTCAGTGCCTGTGTTTTGGTTCTCTTTTCTCTTAGATAGTGCAATACATTAATCACTATGCTGGGTTCGAACTGAAATAAATGCTGACTCATTGATTGCTGGTTGATTTGTTTCCAGCCTGAACCTTCTATATCCATCAGCTTCATAATTAAGGGAGCCAACTACACAAATAAAATTGGAGACGCAAAATGATATGAAAGCAGAAAAGGAAAGAACCTTAATTGGAATAACTAATATTCTGGAATGGCTCTATCTTTACGAAGTTTTAAGCAAGATAAGTTTGTCCTGCTTTAAGATAGAGGTTACCCATCCAGGTTTTCTGGTAGCATCATTAATTAGCAAAGCTATTGAATCAAATATACATTATGCCCTAACTTCCATTATAAATTCTTTAAATTGAAGTAAAATTTCATTGAGATTGGTTAGATTATAATTAAACCATGTTTTGAGGCCTAAGACACGACGAAGGACTTGTTAAGCGGAAGGGCAATTTATTGCCTCTTGGAGAAGCTAATGGATTTTCTGGTCTGACTTTCTATGAACTGTTATCCAACTATGCTAGTTCTATTTGTCTCTTTCTGGACCATAAAGAATTTTGTGCTATGTTGTAGCTGGGATGATGTTTGATTTCAATTGCAGGATGGTCTAATGTCTCATAATTATGTCCAACTTCTTTATTTCTGCATGGTTAGCCTTTTAAACCTGAACATGTTAAGAATATGTTGCCAATCTTCTCAAAGCACTAGTATTCTGCTTTCCAACGTTCAAACATTATTTCTTATCTTTTACTTCCTTTGCGTTTGGAAACCTCAGACGGGTCATTCATCCTTTTCCAACTGTAACTTGCAGAAAATGAGATTCTTCTAGACCTGAAGTATAAAGTCATAAGAAACTTCTAGTTTTGGCTAGCGCTTAAAAACTTTTCGTCTCTATTGTTTATGTTCTCCCAATATAGGTTCCCAGCCAAGTTGAATGCCCCTCGTTAATTAACCTGCAGCTGGAGCAGTTGACTTCAGTATTAACAAGAATGGTAGCCATAAAAATCTCGTTTGTGTTTTTGCATCTGTAGAAATCCTTGTAATTGCTTTCAAATTTGAAGGGTGGTATTATATCCTTGTTTCCACTATCACGTGGTATATTAACATGCATGTTCTTCAGAGGTGCACGTGCATCAATAAGGGATGCTGGAGGCCTTAATGCTTTGGAAAGGGCTATGGAAATGGGAGCAATCACTGATGAGGAGCTGTTTGTCCTGCTTTCCGAGAGCGATTAAATTGGCAAGTACCGTGCAACTTCTTTGAATTCAACAAATAGGGGTTGGATGAGTTATCATTTCATATTCATCGAACAGACTCAGAAAGGGGTTGTCTTCATTCAGTTTTGTTCTTTGTCATTTTTTGCTTATCTTCATTAAGCGATCTATAATGTTTTGACAAAAGAAAAGGAAAAAGAAACATGAATATTTCAGGTTGTGGTTTAGGGGACCGATTTAATGCTGCTTCTGCTTAGAAATTACTCGAATCACATTATGAACTTGAAGTCAAGTTTTCACTGTATGTTATTTCTTGTACATCTATATTTTGGGAAATTCTACAGTCCCATTTGTGTTTTCAAGGGAAATCATTCCCTCAATACAAATCCAATACATAGATGCCACATCGTTTGTCATATGGAGTTTCCTACATAGTAAATTTCCTCCTAAATACTTGGCAACCGGCTATAATAGATTATGATTATCATTGTGTGATAGATCTAAAGTTTTTTTTTTTTAACATGAGCTACTCTATCCATGGTGGATGGCGGATAAAGATCTCTGTGATATCATGTAGGATATCAAAGTAACAAAATAAACTATTGGTAACTGTCTTTTTTAATGCTAATGCCATAAGATTCGTGAACACAAAGGAAGTACTGTGAACCATAAGAGATTCATTTAGTATTATTTCATATGAGGAGGTAATAGCAGTTTTATTTTGTATTAACGAAAATAAAAACTAAAAGTATATAATATTATTAAAAAATTATATTATAAGTTGTTGATTATGTCAATATAAATTAAATTGCAATAAGCAATTAAAAGCTCGGGATATAGTAGTTATATTAGTGATCATGGAATAGTTGTAAGAGACCGATTTTATAAGTCCATTAGTGTCAAATAAATTGTTAAATGTGTTTTGGTGTTCAAAGGATCATTAATCTATGGTATTAGTACCGTGAAATATAAAAAGAAGTATTATGAAAATAAAAAAGTACCTTTGAATATTATAAAAAGCTATTACCTAATTGTTTGAGTAGTGATACAATAAAACATGGTAAAAATTACTTCATATTTAAATACTAATACTTTGAAATGTCATTGCCAAAATTTGCATTAATAATCAAAAAGGCCCAGTCCCCATCCCGTTTTTTAATAGGAGAGCATTTTATCCTATCCATTAACCCCTTGCGGGGTGGATGTCCACGGTACCCGCCTCAATTATCATCACTATTAACAGGCTGTGATATTTGTATTATCACATACTTTATGAAAAGATGCAAATTGCTAACAGCCTCTTGAACTGTTGGTACCACCAAAACATTTAAGTCTTGGTGGGGGTTGGAGGTCAAGAGACCTTGCCACTTAATTGTGGCTTCCTCGAACAGGAAAATCCCGTCAGTGCCCTTCGACTAAATTAGAATAGGTAGGTTATACAAATGTTATCGTTGCGATAAAAAAAAAAAATCAACAACAACTGGAATCGAAATCAACCCAATTACTTTGTGAAAGCATCCTAAATCAGTTTCTCTTTTCCTCAAACAAGTAACAATCTCCAGCTTCTTTTATTCCTGGCCACTTTCGACTAAGCCGAAGTAGGCGGATGCCGGGCGTTTAGAACGGTGGTTGTACTTATCTCTCCAGGCTCGATGGTGGGCTGCAGCAATGGAAAAGTAGCAGAAAGTTTTGATCTTGATGGAATCAAGGGCAATACTTGCCACTGGTTTTGGAGCGAGGAACTGTCCAAAGACAAGGCACCCCTCAAGGATCAGCTTACTGTCTTGTCTAACGCCAAAAGAAGCTGCCAGAACAAGTGTTCTTTCATAGCGTTGGATAGATCTGTGGAGGTCTATGGCTTGCCTTGATTTTGATGCTTCGAAAGTGCTAAAGAAGATGGTCTCAATGCGCAACGGGGCAAGGTATCTGGACTTTGTTATAAAGGAAAGGCGTAAGTATGTTGAATGGGTTGACAAGGTGCTGCTCCAACCAGACAAGTCTTTGGCATTAGATTATTTGAGAGTTGCTTTTTATTTGGACAATTTTTATGGAGATGAGACTCATAACTGGCTTCAGCATGCATTTGCAAGGAGAGTGCAAAGGCTAGAATTGGACCTGTTTCCAGATGATGGCCCGCCTTCTTCTCCAGAATCATATACTTTTGATTGTGTATTTCTTCGCTGTAGCAGTGGCAAATCTCAACCTGGTTACCCTGAAATCCATCATCATGCACAGATTGGCTTCAAGTCCCTTAGAGCATTGAGTTTGAAGAGTCTGAATGTAACTGTGGAGGTACTAGAATTTTTCTTTATCAACTGTCCATTTCTTGAGCGCCTGGTAGTGGGGGGCTCTTCAGTTTTGATCAACCTTCGAGTTTGTGGTCCATCTATTGCCTTGAAATATCTGGAGGTATGCAGCTGTTTGAGGTTACAATCCATTATTGTCAGCGACACAAATTTAGTCTCCCTTAAAACTACTGCAGCACATCATCTTTTACTTCAGAATGTCCCCATGCTTGTGAATGTATGGTGAGGATGGTCATCCCGGCTCGGTCCCTCCTACCTGCCTATGGACGTTTATAATGGTCACATCGGCTCGGCCGTACCTAGATGATCCCCTCACCTCTGGGGTGGCCCCTATCCGTTCTAGTCACCTCGGCTACACCCCGCACATGGATAACTGAGGTGGCTCCTACATTTACTGTTATCTCGGTTTAGCACTATGTCTGACATGACAATTGAAGTCCTGTCCAAGATCCTGACATCTACAGGACGAACGTGACATCTGACAAGACCTATCTACTGCACTGACTTGTCAAATCAGGCTGATACGCTCAGTCTCAGTCAGATTTTGGGAACTTAGACCCCACTATCCTTCACTCCAAGTTGTCTCATATAAATATCAGAACCTCTCACTTAGAAGGGCCCAACTGAATATTCTGTAAGAATCACTTTCAATAGCTTCCTCCACTTTGACTCTTATCCAAACTAACTAGACCGTCAGAGGAGAATCGGGGGACATAGCCCCGTCTGTTGTAATCTTAGCAGGTGATTCTTAAGGTAGCTGCTCCCCACTTAGGAAGAAATCCCCAACTGGTCAGCACAGTTCACTAAACCAGAAATCACCTCTTCATATGGGTTTCTTGGTATTCTCTTAACTTGGTTAGGTATGTCATTTCTTGGCTTTTTTGCTGCTTGTCACAACTAGAGATTATTACTTTACGTGCCAAAGAGCTTCAAGTTTCACAGGAAAAAGGAATTGTTCATGAGCTTCCTCAACTTACCAATCCGAAGGAGTTCGTCTTAATAGATTTTGCATCAAAAGATGAAAGTTTGATTGGATTTACTTCTTTGATCAGGGCTTCGCCCAGCTTGGAGAAGTTTGTGCTGAAGTTGGAATCATGGTGGAATGATATGGTTAGGGGAGATAGAAAGTTGAAGAAAGCTGCCAGCTTTCCGCTCCAACATTTGAAAGTGGTTCAGTTACTTGGATACTATGGTCGCAGAAGTGAACCACAGCTTGTTGAATACTTCCTCGAGAATGCTATTGTCCTCATGATCCGCGTAAATTCAATTCGCCCAAAACGCGCAAGGAAAAGAAGCGGGAAAAGAAGTAGGAAAAGTTAGCTAGAGTCTGTGCCAAGCAACAGCTCGAGGGATTAATACCTTCACATGTTGAATTTTCGATTCTATAGCTGCAAACAGCAAATGCAGCCAAATGTAGGTTCATGTACAACTAGTTTTACCGATTGTTTTTAAGTTATCTTATTTATATCTGTGTTCCTTAAAATGTTCGATAGACTACATAATATTATCTGTTTTTTGTTAGTGAGTAGGTTAATCAAATGGTTTTGATCATCTGTAAGACAATTCCTTCTTGGCTTAAATTTTACCTATATGAAGGTAGTGATAAAGTTATGAACAGAAAAAAAGAAAAAAGAAAAAAGAGTACTATCACATACTTAAAAAAGTACTGTGAAAATTGCAACTAGTCTTGTTAGGATACTAAAAATGTACTATATAATTGTTTGACTAACAATACTATCAAAATATGGTAAAAACTACATTCCATCTTAATAGTATTGTGAGATTTCATTATTACTGTTTGCATTAATAATGATGAAATTGTTGTAAATGACATATTTTATGACTATATAGTCCAAATGAATTGTTAAATTTCTTTTAGCATTCAAAAGATCATTAAGCAATAGTATTAGTACTGTGAAATACAAAAAGAAGTACTATGAAAATAAAAAATATTACTATTGAATATGGCAAAAGCTACTATCTAATTGTTCTTTTTTTTTTCAAACCAAGTTTGCTATTTTATTGATATATCAAAACTTCATCAATGGGCCAAAACCAGACACAATCCCATATGGTAAAAATTCCAAAAAAAAAAAGAAATTATTTGAGTAATGGTTTTATCAAATATGTAAGTAACCTAATTATTTGAGTAATGGTTTTTATCAAATATGTTAAAAATTACCTCTCAACTAAATAAAACTTCAACATTTAACCGCTATGGTTCATACAAATGATTATAAAGTTGTTTTAAATTATAAATTTCTGAAAATACATAAGTGTCAAAAAGTAATCAAATTATACAATATCAAAAACATTAGTAGGCTATGGTATTAGTAATATCAAATACTATAACAAGTACTATGAAAAGCGAAACTAGTACTATGCAATATATTTAAAATGTACTTTTAACTTGTTTAATTAATAATACTATCAAAATATAGTAAAAATGACCTTCCATTTTGATAGTGGTAGCTTCTGGCATTGATACCAAGTTCTCCAAGCTCCTGGCTACTCACTTGAGTTGAACCACCAAGGGTTTTCCTCAACCGGAAGAGGGGAGAGGAAGAGAACAAGAAAGGATTAAGGAAGAAGAAGAAAGGAATTAATAAAATTTCTTGCATAGTGAAATCCCACTAGCACAATTCATTCCTCCAACATTTTATTTAAACGCACACTAACCGCTAAATTTCTTTAGCTATAAAAGTTCTACTCCAAAACTTCAATGTCTGCAATTAAGACCTCAAAGGAAAGACTTGATCATCACAACAACAATGACAAGAATTTTTTGACAGAAAAATCGTAGAAGATTAAAATAACCATAGAAACATGCTTAATGACTGTCGTCTCAAAGGAAAAACAAGCAACAATCTTTGAAAACATGTTAATAAGGTATCTAAGACTACGCCTAATTTGCCAACACCAAATTAGGTTAAGCCAAAAACCTATTCTCAATTCCTGAATATATGAAAAAAGTCAGAAATATATAACATCCAAGACTAAAATTCATCTGATGAAATCAGATTAATAAAACCAAAGTCAAGAAAGAGCCTTTTTACAATAATGATTATTTAAATTCATCTAGCATTTATGAAATCTGTTAACTAGTGATGCTTTAATTGTTAATCTAAATTTGCATGCGTAAAAACCATGATGATGACAAAACTCCTTCTCTTTTAATTTTTTTTAAGTGTAAGTGGGAGAAATTAAACTCGAGACCTCTTATTTATACTTCCTCCTCCCAAACTATCTAACCCATCCCTTGATATCTAAAACTTTAAAAAGTAAATAAGAAATCTTGAATTTCCTCCCATCATCACATAAAAAAAATACAATTAAAGTTCAAAAAATAAGTTTATAGTATCATGAGTTATAAATTACTAGTGTTCCAGGCACACACTAATGTGTGCAACTAATAGGAAAAATATTTGTAGAATTTTTTTGAGTTTTATTGAAATTATTTTTAAAAAATAGGCTTTATATTTTGACAAAACAAACATAGAAAATTTACCAATATAAAATGTATGAAAAATAGTTATTTGGTAGTAATTTGTAACTACAGGTGGTAGTTGCTAATACAAATTATAACATTTATTGAATAATTTAAAATGAGAATATGAAAATTTACATGTTGCTTGGTATAAAGCCATATTGATAGTGGGTAGTTATCAATAGTAGTTTAGAAAGTATATAAAGTGACGGATTTTTGTTGATGCCAAAAGTCTCTCCTTTTTTATACATGATATAGATAATTTGAATAAATTTTATATACATTGACGGCATTATCATTGTTTGATCCTTGACACATGTGTAAAAGCTAGATTTCAAATTTAAAATTTGCATAGTTGTCATTCATCTAAAACTTGACAGTATATATACACTGTCAGCTTATACATGATTAATCTAATTTGAATAAATCTTATATATATTAATAGTATGTACAAGATTAATCCTTATAATTTATAACATTATTTAGCAGTGGATTAGCATATAGTACAGTACGTTAGTAGGAATTAATACAAATAATATATTATTAACATATAAAATTCAATAATTCAAATGCTAATCAGGAATTCATTTCACTGATATTTGATAACTGATCTAAATTGGATCGACCAATTTCTCAATTTTTTTGGAAATTTGAACACCCCCTTACAAAAGATGTTAAATTGCACTTGAAATTCATCGAGAAGATGAGACCTGCATCACTTTCAACTCTTGCAACTTGTTTGGAAGTTGGGATTTCAGCAGAAAAGAAAGAAAAATGACAGATTGAGAAAGATTTCTATCATTCGAGAGATTTTCAAGGATGCAAAAGAAGAGAAACCAACTGATTTGAAAGAATACTTTTGTAGCTACAATTGAATAAAGTTTTCTACCCAAATATGGGGGAAAAAAGATGGAAAGTTGAGAGAATCTCACTAAATTTTTTTTAATTGCTAATTCAATCCTTAGATGGCCATTGAATAAAATTTTAATGATGTATATGTCTAAAATCATTCCATTTCCTAAACTTCCAAACAACATCAAACTTTATTTGTTTCTTTTCTCTTCTTTTCTTTTCTTTAACATTTCCCATCTTTTATTTTCTATCCCAAACTCGCAAACTAGCCATTAGTCTCTCTCTTGGACAAAGATATATCTTCAAGTAAATTCTAAGGTTGACAAATGAAAACCTGAGTTTGGGCCAGTCCAATCCGCAAACCCAATGTGTAATAAAAGGGCTTAGATTGGGCCTCAAACTTTGACCCACTGACTGTCCTGCCCCATCCAGGCTCAAAATACGCACAAATTGTTTCCAATACAGGCTTGACCATTACTACAGTATAAAAGCCCTAAAAATTATCACAGTTCAGTCAAAAGCCGATAAAATTGCAAATTCTTGAAACCCGGGGTTTTCTCCTCAAGATTCCTCGGTTTTTCTGCTAACCCTTCAACCCAGGTAATGTTTCTTCCTCTCTATAAATTTCACTATTTCTTGCTCATTTCAGCTTATATGATTAACATGGTTCTTTTTTTTGTTTTCTAGAATGTCAAGAATTTTGTTAGGATTAAAATCACGCCCTTTATGCAGTTAAGCACCAAGATTTTCATGTCTTGTGAATAATAGAAAATGGGTTTATAGTATAGTTTTACTTGCCTCCTAGGTAAACCTTAGCTTGCTTTTGTATTAGTTTTTAGTTTTCCGGTTTCCAGGATCTGGTGGGAGCATTTTTTTTTTTTTGGGGTTAATATATTGGAAAGAGTATTGGAGAATCGGGTATAGCTCAGTAGTGAAGGGTCTTTGTTCCTCGTGTCCAATTGAGGGTTCGTATTCCTAGTGCCCATTCCTTATTTTGAGCCTTGTGATGCCCCTTCTGGGAAAAGAAAATTATAAAAGAGAGAAAATATTGGGAAAGAATTGAACCTGGATTTCGTGGAAGTGCTTAGGTGTGCTGATAATTTACTAAATTGAAGGGAGACTATGTTCTTTTCTATGTTTAGTTTCAATATTTATTTTGGGTGTGGCTTGTGAGTTCTTTTTTTCTGGCATCAATTGTGTTGGACTAAGCATTCATTTAGGCTGGGTTTTGTTAATGATTTAATGGGTGAACTTCTGGCTGACTACTCATAGTTTGTAATTATTTTGATTCAGTTTTATTTGCACACTTTTTAGGTTGGTAATTTTCGTTGACTTATGGGTTTCTTTTGGCTTTTTAGTAATCAATTTTTGTAATGTGTGTTAAGTTTTTGGTTTTTGGACCCTGTCAGACTGTCAGGAGGCAAAATAGTGTAATTTTGAAGTCAGATGGGAAATTCTTTTCCCAATTTGCTTTAGTAGGTCTAAATAAGTTGGCAAACAATGAGGTGTTTGACCTTTTTTTACTGCATGATATTATCTTCCACTATCACAGGTTGTTGTAGGGAATGTGTAGGATGCCTATTTCCTTAAAGCTCTACAACAGTCATATGTGCTTGTCACTGAAGAAGAAAGTAGTAGTATATCCTGCTTGGAAGTAAAATTGCTCTGACAGGACCATAGCTGTTGCCTTAAGCTTAGTTTTTGGTGAAGTTTTCTATTATTGTCCTCTTCTTTCTCCATTGCAGCCTTCTTGCAGTGGGCAGAATGTGCTACTTTATTTGTCTTGAATGAATTTTGCGTCAGTTTCAAGTATACCAAATTTATCTGCACCGACAAGGGTTTTAATTGGCATGGTTGCGTGTGCATGCCCTGTGCTTAAATATTGTGCTTTATGTATAAAGCTTTTGTTTCTCCATTGAGGCCTCTGGTTCAGAGTCAATTCTTTCTGTGTCATTTCTAGTTTAACTAAGCAAAATGTATCATTTAGCCCTGCATATACAATTTGACTGAGCTTGTAAGCACTTATTTCAGGTAAAAGTTGATTTATACCCCTGTTGCTGAACATCAAAAGGAAGCTAAGATGCAAACTGAAAATGCTCTCTCTGTGCTTGGTTCAAGGCCAATGGAAATAGCTACTGTTCCAAATATTGGTCCTGATACTAATGGAAAGCAGCGAAAATCAAGTTTGGAATCACCTATAATGCTGCTGACTGGCCATCAAAGTGCCATCTATACAATGAAGTTCAATCCAGCAGGAAACATCATTGCATCTGGTTCTCATGATAAAGAAATATTTCTGTGGAATGTACATGGTGATTGCAAAAACTACATGGTTTTGAAAGGACACAAGAATGCAGTTTTGGATGTACAGTGGACTACTGATGGCTGGACAATAGTCTCAGCTAGCCCAGACAAGACAATTAGGGCATGGGATGTTGAGACCGGAAAACAGATAAAAAAGATGGCAGAACACTCCTCGTTTGTAAATTCTTGTTGTCCTGCTCGAAGAGGTCCTCCTTTAATTGTCAGTGGATCTGACGATGGTACTGCTAAACTTTGGGATATGCGTCAAAGGGGTGCAATACAAACTTTTCCAGATAAGTACCAAATTACTGCAGTGAGTTTTTCTGATGCATCTGATAAGATTTACAGTGGAGGTATAGACAACGATGTCAAAGTTTGGGATTTGCGAAGAAATGAAGTTACTATGACACTTCAAGGCCATCAGGATATGATAACTGGTATGCAGTTAAGTCCAGATGGTTCGTATCTTCTTACTAATGGCATGGACTGTACACTTCGCATATGGGATATGCGTCCATATGCCCCTCAGAACCGATGTGTGAAGATTTTAGAAGGTCACCAGCACAATTTTGAAAAGAACTTGTTGAAATGCAGCTGGTCATCTGATGGAAGCAAGGTCACAGCTGGAAGTTCTGACCGCATGGTTTACGTATGGGATACAACTTCTCGGCGTATACTGTATAAACTTCCTGGTCATACTGGATCCATAAATGAATGTGTCTTCCATCCTAGTGAACCTGTTATTGGTTCTTGCAGTAGTGATAAGCAGATTTATCTTGGTGAGATATGAAGAACATTCAGTTTTGGGACATCTTACCTGCACATTTAGAATGTTGATAGTTTGTTGTGACATCCATCAGGGGCCAGCATGAAGGTACCTCTCGTGTTCTCTCTTAGTATTAATAGCTTGCTAAGTTTGCTTGTCATTAATGGTGATATATGTTTCTTAAAGATACTATGAGATCACGAAAATCAGTTTCTTACAACCTGATGATGAAATCTACTTTTCTATGTATTCCTGATTCCATGCGAGGTTTGGGATGTTTGTGGTTCTATTGACATTTTGCTGGCTTTCCATTTCCAATTATTCCAATGATCGCATTCTTGCTTTGGAACAGGTCTGCAGAAGTGCTTTGCTCATTTAAACTATAGATATCTCCTGTTCAGACATGGAAGATAATGAGTTTTATGTGAAATAAGAACACTGAAATATGACGGAACATATTTGACTATGTTTGCTTGCACTACTAGATACTATTACTCAATCCTCTATTGAAATTAGCACCCGCTTTCCTTGCTCTTTTTCCCCTGTCCATTGCATGATTTCTTTTTCATAGATGCATGCCTTCCAGAGCAACAAACCTAGTTGTATTGACCAAATAACCATTTTTCTGAATACACGAGTACAACATCTCCCATTGCGCGATTGTGATACTATTTTCTTTCAAGTTAGAATTTGCTGCTGTCTGATATGCATTGGACTTGGGTGTAATGAATTCTAATCTTTGATTGAGCAAAATAATGATAAAATAAGTTACAGACGAGCTGGGTCTGTGATATATGCTTCAGTATGGATGGTAAAATGTTTATTACTATCACTATATTTCTGGTAATTGCACGTTCACTGGTACTGTTGATGAACTACCTAGGAAATGTGTGGGAATCTGGGTCTTTACGAGTTGCAGGAAAATTTTTTTGGGTTTAGCATCTGTTCATTGACAATTAAAATCAGGTCATGTTATTTTGGAAGCAAAGTTATTCATGGACACCATCTCATATTCTTCGTATATTATTTATTCTTCGTATTACTAACAGAAGAATCTGGAAACGAAGAACTCGTATTTTTTGTTCATCTGTTAATTTCTTCTGGAGAAGCATCCATTAGTCAGTTCTAGCGCCAACTGGATTCAAGAATCAATTGTACATGGTGATACGTGTTTTACCTGAACCATTGAGACCCCCGTTATTAGGTGGCCTTCTGGTGTCACCTTTTTCCCCTTTCTTGTGGATATTCTGCTGAATTTCAACTACAGAAAGGCTTGAACTCCAACAAGACTCGAACGACAAGAAGCGCCCCATTATAAATGCGACGAACATCCATAGCAAATATTAACAAAAAACTAATTTACTCGCTACTAAGCAAATAAATTGGTTCATTTTTCCTCCGAGTTTTAGGTGACTTGGGGTTCAAAATGAATCTCAGAAAAGCAACCATTCTTCTAATGGTTATTGTCATTTTTATTGCCATTACGAGCTAAGTTCATGTGGAGGTTGCAAGGTAGTTGACAGAGCGCGACTTTCAGCGGAGCACAAAGCAAAAGGGACAATGTCGTATGGGCTTGAACGGTTGGCTTCAGGGCCAGGCCTCGAAGGACCTGCTTTGTCAAGTATTAAAATGCAGCAAGTATTTCAGGAGCAATTCAGCCGTGCAAGGACAATGAACAAGAAATCGCTAGTAATTTTTTTTGTTATATAAAGAGGGAAAAAGAAATCTATTTGGTCCTTGAAATTCTAACTGTGTACACTTTTTAGTCCTTGAATTAGTGATTATATTTGTTTTTGCCCGTGAATCTAACAGCGCATATTTTCATCTCTTGTAACCATTTGGGAATTGGGACGTCAAGGTAAGCATAAATATCATCACAAATGATGCATTGGCGAAAATGAAAGTGCATTTTCGTTAGTCGAGTAAAAAGGGGGCAGACCCTGAACTTTTGACTCCATATATATTGTTAAAAATTTCATTTGTCATTCTCAAAACCCAATTTGGCTAGCAGGAATGTTAATTAGATGGTTGTGAGATCTTTGATTCGATTTTTAGATCATTTTGTTTTTCTATTCTCTCTTGTAGGATTCAAAATCTTCTCTAGAAAATAAATTATATTTCTAGGATACTTATAAAATGAGGAATGTATCCGCGTAAAGTATTAAAGTATTTGATGATGAATGGTCCTTGCAAATTTATATATTATTAATTAGATACGGATACAAAATCAGTCCGGTCATTTAAATCCATATCCAGGCTGTCTAGAATAGATCTGAGTTTGATTAAATGTATTACTTATCCTAGATCTCGAGAAACGCACTGGGTTTGAGTTGAGTTTGGGCTTGGGCTTGGACATGGCCCGTTGATAGTCCTATTCCTGGTATTACCATAAGTACCATCATTTATTGGTCTAATTACATTCATCTCCCTTGAAGTTTGGACGGATTACCCAGCAACATTATAATTCGATCAAATTACAACTAAGCCCCTTAAATGATGAAACATTTATCAAGTACTCTTTAATGTTAATTGCCGTTAGAAGTGATGCTTACATCGGTAAATTAAGCTGATTATTTTTACTTCCTTGGGGTCTGTCCAAGTTATATTTACCACCCTTAAAGTTTGTGTAAATGACAAAATGAACCTTAGGATTTGTCCAAACTAGTCCAATGATTCAAATTGCCAAACAGTTTTATTAACTAAACATTTTCCACTAGTAATTTGTGTCAATTGCAACAAATTTTTTGAAAAAATTCCCAAAATACCACCTTTTTTTCGACCATTCTTTCTAAATATAATCAAAGCTATAGTCTTATGGCATCACTAATGATAGTGTTTTGGTCCTTGGTGCAGTTTCTCTAGCCACCATTGTTATATTTTTTATATTAAAATCCTTTGCCATGTCACTGTGTATTTAATGACAATTTTTTTCCTTCCAAAATAGGGAACAATTTATTACTTGGTTCATGCATTGTATTGGAAGTTAGGTTCTTGCCCCCTGATTATGTCCTTTTTTATTAAAAAATTTGAACTAATATCCCACCCCTATATATGAGCTTTGTCAAAAAAAAAATGAAAATGGTAATAAACTATTACTTTACATCCACCTCTGAGCATTAAATGTTAAGGGTTTTGTACAAAGATACCTATTTGGAAATCAGAAGTTTGGATCCAACAAAGACAATTATCTAGAGTTAAGGATAAATATTTGATATTTTGTTATGGATAAAAAAAATCATATAGTTTAGCTAAATATTACTTTCATAGACCAAATCGTATATATGAATTAAATGGATAACTGGTGCAATGGAAAAGTAGGCTGTGAAAGCATTGTGGTGGCTAAAAAGAGTCATAGTTTAAAAATTGAGAAATTAAGATGTTTTCTCATTTTATTTTTATTTATTTTAATGTTTGACATAGAAACTTTTCGAAGGTAATTTCGTAGTGGATTAATTCATATGTCCATTCTTTATTATGTGGAAATACTTCTTTATTATGAGGAGATATTTCTTTTTTCTCCGTGGGGTGTCCTCAAACCTTCACCCAAAAAAATTGCATAAATCCTAATGCAGTACATGCTTTAGCATTTCATAGGAATCTTTGTAATAATATGTTACACATTTGAGAATTTGTTTTCAAGCTAAGCTTGCCCACGAGCCTTCACGGTCCAAAACAACTAGTTAGTAAGCCTAGTAGTTGATTTTTGACCAATGAAAATGCTCAGAATGAGATTGTTGGGCTCATTAATTCCACATAAAATAGTTTTAAATAAAATTGTAAGGTCTTTATTTGTCCAATTAGCTCTATTTCATTAGTCAAAAGCCAACTATTAGACTTTCCAAGGTACTAGTCCGCAGTGTAGCATAGACTTCCATAATCTCATCCCCAAAGGGCATTTGCACAATTACATATAAATTTTTATTATTTTTTATTTTTTATAACAGTGACCTTTTCCATTTTTACTAATATAAAAAAGTTACATCTATTTCTACATAGCAATCCATTCTTCCTCCACTCATAAGGCAAATTTTCTCAATAAATTTCTTAACAAGCAAAATGGAAAGGGAAGTACTTATAATCTTGCTTTGGAATCTCTAAATTTTAAGAATTTAGATATTTTCACTTTAGTTCTACACTTCAATTGCACTTCCGTAATGTTGTTCAAAAGCTTTAGAAATGAATTAAGATTTAAATCTGCATCATCAAAGATTGTGGCATATGTTCATAAGAAAACGGGTTAAATCTAGCAACACTCGTCTAACAATAAACATTTGGTATGTTTTCATGCACAACTTTTGACATCTAATGAATTATGTTACCCTCCTGAACAAAACCCTAAAATTCGACATTGGCTGCGTTTTCATGCACAGCTTTATGCATCTAATGATTTATTAACCTTTCCCAAAAAAAAAACCTAAAATTTCAGCTCAAACTAGTGTACACTTAGGGTGGTAATCTTGAAAGGATATGCACCTCTGAATTTGAGAGAATTCCTCTTTGTTAACAAGATTATATTTAAAACTATATTTTAGAATCAAAATGGTGCGCAATACATTGGGTAGGTTATTTTGTTATACTTAAAAGTTTAAACTAAATTGACTAAATTTTGATTTTCAATGATTAGTACACTATCCAAATGTTTCATGCAACTTTAGTGGCAAAGTATTAATAGATGATTTAACTTCTAAATATGCTGGTGAAGTTGCTAAAATTAAGATAATAATATGATTAGATGATTAGTAATTTTTTTGTTGTAAGTAAATAAACAATTAATTTGTAAGGAGAGGATTTAATACTGTATTGGCAGCCTTGCTAGTTTTTCTTTTCTTCCCTACTATTTTTTATGCTCATGCTATAATCACAGTCATGAACTAGGAAGTTCTTTACTTTCACATCAATCACCTTCTTATTTTCTTATTTAGTTATGAATCCTACAAACAAATTGACTTAATTTGCACCTATGAATTAATATTTTCTGGTGATGCATGTATACTTCGTTCATATTTTAACAATTTTATCTTGCACATAATTTTGTTTGCCTTTATAAATACATTATACTTATACTTAGTACTAGTTCATTAGTTTCACATCAACCAACTTCTTATTTAGTTATGAATCCTACAAACAAATTGACTTAATTTGCACCTGTGAATTAATATTTTATGGTGATGCATGTATACTTTGTTCATCTTTTAACAATTTTTTCTTGCACATAATTTTGTTTGTCTTTATAAATACTATGTTATACTTATAGATAGTACTTAGTTATTGTGCGTATTGGATAAGCAAAAACTTCAAGAAATTGAATTGGAGTACCTAGTGGTGCTTACTGCTTAGCATATATATGGTCTAGTTCACAAGAATATTAATATTTGGGTTGGAGTGACAATTAGTTGGTGCTACACAATAGTAAAAATGTTTTAGAACCATTTCAATGTAGACCATCCTCAACAAAAAGCTACTTTGACTTTCCAACAAGTTCGGTTATAGTTTTTGCTCGCTGTTCATAGGTCTCAGTTGCTGCAATGGTGGAAGCAATGTTCGAGGATATGACCGGGTTTAGGCTTTTTTGGCCTTCTTGTCCTGATATACATTTGTCATAGTCTACTGACAGCAACAACTGTGGACCGATTCCATGTCGCAACTTTCAGTTTGAATTTTGGTTTGTTTTGGTTTCAAATCATCGTACTGTACCCTTTTTGTTAAGCATTTAGGGTTCGTTTAGTTCATGAAATGATACAGAATTGAATTAATCATCCTCTATAATTCCATATTTAAGTGCATTTTATATATGGAATGACACATCCCAACTAACCAAATTAATTTCCTATTCTTGGGATAAAATAATCCTATGGGGAATGTGGTATTAGTCATCTCCGGATGACTAACAGATAAAATGATAAATTTTAGACTAATTTATTCTTACAAATAATATAAATTTATATTCTCATAATTATATAACCCTACTCTCACGTGATAATATAACATGAATGGACTAATACCGTCCTAGGTTTGAGGAGTTGATTTTCTAGGGAGAAAAGACTGCTCTGCTCGAAGACAAAATAGGTGATGACCATGATGTAGATATTTCCAAGTGGATGTACGACCTAAAACAGTTATTAAAAACAAGATTTAAGTATTATTATTAAGAACCAGATTTTTAGGAAATTCACAAGGCCAGTGGAGTATGAAGTTTAGATTTTCAGACCACAAGATGTTCCAACCATAGTCTCCAAGTGGTTGGTATTGGTATGGAGGCTTAAGATTGTTTCTTCCTAATGAAAAGCTCTTGCAGAGTAACTTGGGGGTCATTAGGGACATGGAAAGATGAGTGTGAAGGTAATTCGTTTTCCCAGTGAGTGTGAAGGGACACGTGAAGAGACATGTGAAGTGATTCATTGTTAGATATTGTTGCTTTCAGTAAACTGTGAGAAAAGTAAAATATCCAATTAACAATCTTCTTCGTCTAGAACTATGTTTTGTTGCTAAATGAAACAACAAGAACAAAAACTATTAGAAGCTTATTTTATTTTAGATAAATTACCATTACCCCATGATTTGGTGTTTTTTAACCACATAATCCCTCTATGGTTTAATAATCTATGTATAACCTCTTCATGATTTGGATTAAAATATCACCTTTAATTTTTCTATTAAAACTAACGGTCAATAGTAAAAAGTCAAAATCAAACTAATAAATTGACAAATTTATGCTTTTATTACTTCTTTTTCCCTCCAAATGTAAAAAAGAAGAAATTGAAATAAAACTACATAAATAAGAACTAGAAAATACCATTAAAGATTTGATCTTAAAACCACCTATAACAATACTTCTAGTAAAAAGCATTTGGTAATTTTTCTGTTTTCTTATTTATTGTTTTATTTTTCCTTCCATCTTTGTGTTTCTTTTTTATTTATTTTATTATCCCTTCTATCTCTTTTGTATTTGGAAGAAAAGTTAAGATTTTTGTTGACCAAAGTAATAGGTTTCTCACAAATCTATCTTGTCTTTCCCCAAAAAAAAGAGAGAAAGAAAAGGAAAAAGGAAAAAAAAAAAGGTAGTGAAAGGATGCAATTTGTCAATTCATTAGTTTGATTTTGGATTTTTTACTATTGTCATTAGTGTTTAACGGAAAAACTAACGGTGACACTTTAATCTAAACCATGAACAGGTTATATATAAGTTTTTAAGCCATCGGAAGATTATGTGATAAAACACCAAATCATAGGGGAATAAAAGGTAATTTACCCAAATTTTTTCTACCAACTTCATGATCTTAATGTTATCTAAAATTTATGTCGTTGTATGAAGTTTTTTTTGGCTTGCAATATATGCAAATGCTTGGTAACTATAGTAAGTTGCGTGTTACTGATTTAATTAGATAGAATAAGTTTTTTTCCTATGAATTGCTTTCAGTTTTTGTTTCAGTTATTTTGGTCCCAACAGGAATTTTTCATAAAAGAAAAAAGAAATGGTAGTTTTGGACAGTTTTGCTTTCTAGCCCCATAAACTGTTCAAGTATTTAGACTAGTTAAGTTTTTATTAGGGTTATTATCACTTTACGCCCTTAAACTATATCACTACTATCAATTTACTCCATAATATTATCTTTTAGTTACTTTACCCAATAGGTAATTCAACGCAGCATGTTAACAAATTTTTGACAAAAATACCTGTTTATTTTATAGCATTACTACATTGTTATTATCACTTTGTTCTTTTAAATTATACTAATACAATTGTTTTACTCCCTAACATTATTTTCTAGGTATTTTACCATATCGTTAATCTAACAAGTATGTTCAAAAATTTTTAAATGTATTTACCCTTTTTATATATAATTAAAAATAGAAAAGTTGGAATGGTTATTCTTCCTTTTTTTCACTCTAAGAGTTCCAAAAACATAAAAATAAAGGGTTTTCTCAAATTTCTTTTTTCACACTTATTAATACTAGGAAAAGAAAAAGAGATAGAACATAAGGAGATAGAAAATTAGATTTTACAAAGAAAGAAAATAAGGAAGAATCTAATATTATCATATTATTTTAACGTCCTTGGAATTAGGATTAGAATTGGGTAGTAAATCGAAAAATAAAGTAATTTTAAAATAAAAAAATATTAAATTCTTTCTTATTTATATGTAAAAAAAAAAAAGATTTGAGCTCCCTCTCTCTCTCTCTCTCTCTCTCTCAATATTTTTCTACTTTTTAAATATTAATAAGATTTTCAAGAAGAAAGAGATTAATGCTTTGATTTTTTTCTTGATACTAAAAAGGATTTCAAACCATTCTAAATTTTTCATTGTTTTTGTTATACAAAAAGAGGGTACTATTTTCTAAAGTTTTTTAACTTATTAAGTTGGTTTAATAGTGGGATAAATTACTTTAAAAAATAACTCTAGGAGATAAATTGATAATAACGTTATAGTTTATGGGTGTAAAATGATAATAATTTTAAAGGCTAAACATGCTTTATCACTTGAATTAATAAACTCTATTAAGTTTGACCGTCAGTTTTGGGGTTAAAATGACTAAAATATAACATTAAGAGGGAAATTGATAGTGACACCAAATGTTTAGGAAGTAAAGTGATAATAACCCTTTTTATTATCAAAAGAAATTCTTTTCTAGTACGACGATAATGCCTTTCCTTAATAACTTTGAATTTTAAAGGAAACAACACAAATTAAGGCTTTGATATATTCTATAGTTGTGCTTAATGAACAGAAAGGTAGAAGAAAAGAGAACATTTCACGTGTACTTTAACGATAACATGTTCTTTCGTTTTATGAACACTGTAAAAAATATAAACCAAACCTTTAGTTATTTATTTATTTAGTTATGTTGCCATCTGGCATTGTTGGAGTGGTTAGTATTGTTAGTAAAATATAAGGTTGGTCACGTGGAGCGAAATTCCATGTCAATATTGGTCTCGGATTCTTGGTAGATGTATTAGGATGCATTTGATAAAACTGAAGTTTGAAAACTAAAGTCTGAAATCTGAAGTCTGAACCATTAAGTTATTGAATTATTAAGTATTAAATCTAATACATTTGAGTGCATATCGCATTCAATGATAAGTGAATAGCTTATCATTTAATTTTGAAAGTAAGTTTTGTCTAGGAAATTCAGTGCCACTTAATTAATTCAAATGTTCATATTTTGGTTATCAAACGGTCTGAATATATTAAGATTTGAATCCATTAAATTTATGTTGAATTTGTAGTATTGTTGCCGCATAGGGTTATAGAATAGTAGCCTTCGGTTCATGTAAGAGTAGTAGCCTCTACATAAGTTTTTGTCCATCGTTTCTTGAATTGTAGCTGTAGCAGCCACGTTTGATTAATAGAAGAAATTTTCTCTTGCCTCTATATCATTTTTACTTATTTGTTCCGGTGGATTTATAGTTGTTTATTGATTTGGGTCCATCAGAGTGGTATCAAAGTTACGATAGGTTGAAATATGGCAAACCCTAACCTCAATATTGTTTGTTTTGTCCAAAAACTCAAAATGGGAGCAGAGTTCAATTTTTAGTAGAAATAGATGATAACTCACCTAAAAGCATGTGAGTTACATTGATATATTAAAGCAGCACTTGATTAGGATGCTAATGAAGGCAAAAAGATGAAGGATAGTTTGGCGTTGTTGTAGATCCATCAAGCAATTGACATGTCAATTTTTGAAAAAAAATGTTACAGAAAAAGAGGTTTGGGATATATTGGGGAAGACATATAAAGGGATCGACAAAGTCCAGCTAAATAATTTGATGATATTGAAAAGGAAATTTGAACTTGTGATAATGGAAAATTCGGAATCTATAAAATCTTATTTTTCTCGTTTATCAAAAATTAAAAACGAGTTGACACTTAATTAGTATAACATTCCTATTAGAATATTTGTTGAGAAAGTTCTCAATATCTATTCATGTAATTTGATCATGTGATAGCTATGATGCAGGAGACAAAAGATCTAGAGAATTTGAGTATTGAAAATTAGTAGGGTTCATTAATTCTACATGAACAAAGAATTAATGAAAAGTTGAAAGATATTTTGGATAATGAGACAATAAAGAAGACATTGCAAATGAGTTGAATTTGAGAAAAATAATGAAATTAAGGAGTAAGGTAAATCCAAGAACCCAAGTAACAACAACAGAAGCGGTTACGATAACATAGGCGGTTGTGATTATAACAATAGAGGCAAAGAAAGTACATCATATCCTGGATGTGGTAGAGGTAACAATTTTAATTTTAAACGTAGTCCTGGTAGAGATAGAGGTGGTAATTTTGGCAAAGGAAACTATTTTAATTAGAATAATTTTTAAAATAATTTTGGATAGAGGATTCAATGTTATAATTGTGAATATTTTGGCCATAGACAGTTTGAGTCTGAATCTGAAGAAAATGTAAACAGAAATTTTTAGGATAATGTTGTTGATAATCAGGTTCAAGATAATAATAAAAAATTTCAAACTTTATTGTTAGCTTATAATGTTAGTGATATGGTTAATAAAAATAGATGGTACTTAGGTACGGGTCACGTGTCTGGTAAGAAAGAATTATTTGCTGAGTTTGATGAATCTATTTGTGGTGAAATTAAGTTTGAAAATAACACTGTCTTATGAGTGTTTGTTAAGAAAAAAATTCCTATTAATCTAAAAATTGGAGCCACTGATTTTATATCTGATGTTTTCTATGTTTCTACGCTACATTATAATTTGTTGAGTATGGGTCAATGGTTAGAGAAGAAATATGACATTCGTATCATGAATGGTACTTGCACTATTTTTGATAAAAAAATATTGGAACGATTGCCAATGTGTCAGTGAGTCCAAATCGCTTATTTTCGTTGAATTTAATTATTGTGATTTTTTTTTTCTAGGTACAGTGATAGATGACAACAATTTGCTGTGGCATATGCAATTTGATCATTTAAATTTTGATAGTTTGAGATTTTTGCCAGTAGAATAATGGTTGATGGGTTGCCAAGTATCATAAATTCTGACAGAATTTGTGATTTGTGTATTTTAGGAAAACAACACAAGGATGCTTTTCAGATTGATAAATCCTGGAGAGTTAGAAGACTACTGAAAATTATTTATTCAGATTTGTGCAATATGAAGGTTTCTTCTAATGTTGGTTGCAAGTATTTTACTACCTTTATTGATGACTTTAGTAGAAAAGCCAAGGTATATTTCTTGAAATAGAAATCTGATGCATGCGAAGCTCTTAAGATTTTTAAGACTTTTGTTGAAAAACAAGGTGGCTATCAGATGAAAATTTTGAGAAATGATAGGGGACCAAGAATATTTAGTGCGTGTTGATTTTTTTGAAAAAAATAATATTTAATAGCAATGGACTACTAGATGCACTTCACAACAAAATATGGAGTGGTCAAGAAGAAGAATGAGATAGTAATGGATATGGTGAAATGTGTGTTGAAACTGAAAAATAGGCCAAAATCTTTTTGAACAAAGGTAGTTTCTTGTGCAATTTATGTGTTGAATAAGTGTCCTACCATAAGTCTTCTTGGTAAAATCCCTGAAAAAGTTTGGAATGGTAGAAGACTGTTTTGGCCATCTCGGAGTATTTGGTGCATTGCTTACTCTCATGTTCTTGATCAATTAAGGAAGAAACTTGATGATAAGGGTGAGAAGAATGTATTTATTGGTTACAGTGAAGTTTTTCAAACTTATAGGTTGTATAATCCTGTAACACAAGAGGTGATAATAAATAGAGACATAATTTTTGATAAAAGAGGTGTTTGAAACTAGTCTACTGGAGATTTTGAAATAACAAAGATGACTCGAAATTATTAGCAAAAGGAGATAAAAAATGATGTTTAGCTATCACCAGTTACTCAGGATCCATAAACTGAGTTTAATGGATGTCCACAACGTCAGCGGCAGATACTGGTTCATTTGCAGGATTATGTGATTACATTAGATGATGTTTTTTTTGAAAAAGACATTGTTAATTTTGCTTTACTTGCAAATTGTGATCCTATTGTGTATGAAAAAGCAGCCTATGATGATCATTGTGTGAAAGTAATAGAGGAAGAAATTCATGCCATTAAGAAGAATAGCACTTGAGAGCTTACTTCTCTTCCAATTGATAAAAGAATCATTAGAGTGAAGTAGGTGTATAAGACAAAATTAAACCTAGTGGAGAAATTGATAGATATAAGGCAAGACTAGTGACGAAGGAGGTACAAGCAGAAGCTCGAAATTGATTATTTTGAAGTATTTGCACTTGTTGTCTGGCTTGACACAGTCCATATGATAATTTTGCTAACTATCCAAAATAACTAGAGGATTAATCAAATGGATGTCAAGTCAGCTTTTCTAAATGGAGTACTTATTGAAGAAGAATATGTGGAGTAGCTAGTAAGATTTGTCAGAACAGGTCAAAAAAATAAGGTATACAAATTGAAAAGATGCTTGTATGGATCTAAACAAGCCCCGAGAGCTTGATATACCAGAATTGACTCTTATTTTCTTACTCGTGATTTTCAGAGGTATCCACATTATATATTAAATCTTTTACCCATTGTGATATTCTTTTTATGTGCTTGTATGTAGATGATTTAATTTTTACAAGAAATAATCCACAGAAGATTGCAGAGTTCAAGAAGGCCATGATTCAGCAGTTTGAGATGACAAATATGGGATTCATGTCGTATTTCTTCGGAATTGAAGTTTTTCAATCTGATCTTGGATTTTTATTTCTCAAAAGAAATAGACAAGTAATATTCTGAAGAAGCTCAAGATGGACACAACGAAACCAATTATGACTCCAGTTAAAGAAAAATTGAGACTGACCAAGAAGAATACTTATGGATATGGGAATCCCACTTATTTTAAGAGTTTGATAGGAAACTTGAGGCATTTGACGTCTACGAGACCAACTATCAATTTTATTGTTGGTTTGATTAGCAAGTTCATGAAAAATTCAAGTCAATCACATTTACAGGCAGATAAGAGGATTTTGAGGTACATTGAAGGTACTCATAGTGATGGTAATTTTTATTCAGAAAATGATCCAATTGACTTATTTGATTACACAAATAGTGCAGGTGATACGTAGAGCTGTTAAGTCAATCGAGTAGCTCAAAAGCTCGTTAGAGCTCGACTCGTTAAGGCTCGAGCTCGGCTCGTTAATGTTGGTTAACGAGTCGAGCTCGAGCTCGAAACATGCTCGTTTAGTTAACGAGCCGAGTATAAAAATTAAAAATTATAGGTTTTTATTAAGGTTAATTTGCACGAGCTCGAGCTCGAGCTCGAGCTCGTGAAGCTCGACTCGTTTGTGATAAACGAGTCGAGCTCGAGCCACATGTACATTTAACGAGTCGAGTTCGAACACATTTTAAAACTCGTTTTCCTAACGAGCTCGAGTCGAGCTCTGCTCGAATTAAACTCGAGTGGAGCTCGGCAGCCAAATACTCGGCTCGACTCGACTCGATTAATAGCTCTGGTGATACGGTTGAGAGGAAGAATACTTTAGGTTTTGTATTTTTCATTGGTACTAGGGTGTTTTCTTAAAGTTCTAAAAGGCGGTAGGTTTTTTTTTTTTTTGAACAAAAAGAAATTTGATACCTTTGCTGAATTAGTATCGGACTATTGCTGGAAAAGGACTTTATCTAGGCAAAATGAATGAGATGGAGAGACTAGTTCAGGCATTGGTACTAAAATAGATTTCGAATTTCCATCTCTTCATCTTCTTCTTATTGACGATTATAAAAGAGATTCACAGCACATTTTATAACTTCTAAAAGGCGGTAGGTGATTATGCTGTCTACAGCAAAGAGTGGGTATATTGTAGAAGCTAACAGTGCAACTCAACCTTTATAGTTGCATCATGTGCTTGGTGTTCTACAACACAAGCCAGTTGGCCCTACAAAGATTTATTATGGCAGTAAGTCGACAATTGAGTTGTCAAAAAATCCAGTTCTCCATAGGTGTAGCAAAAACATTGATATCAACTATCACTTTATACGTGAGTTAGTTTGTGACAAGCACATTGAGATAGATTATTACAAAATTAAAAAGTAAGCGGCAAACATTTTCACGAAGGCATTAAAGATAGAGATTTTTGTCAAGTTGAAAAAAACATTGGATACATCCAGATTTGATTGGTGTAAGGAAAATAATGTAGAAAATATAAACCACACTTTTAGTTATCTATTTATTTAGTTATCCTGCTATGTGGCATTGGTGAATTGGTTAGTATTGTTAGTAAAATATAAGGTTGGTCATGTGGAATAGAATTCCATGTCAATATTGGTCTCGGATTGTTGGCAGATGTATGGCGAATTTCTCAAAATATTGTTAAAATAAAAAAATATCACAAAAGTGGTGTAAGTTGGGGGAATGTTCTACATTAAGGGTCACCGCAAATGGTAATGGAGGTTTCATTAAAAATTGTTTTAAATTTCAATTTTTTTGGAGCAAAGTTAAGGAAGAGCTATTTTCTTTTTTTTTTTGGGAAAAGCCTTCACCATTCCTGAAATGAGCGGTGAAGGAGAGGTGAAAATTTTTTTTTTAAACGCAAATGAGTGGCAAAGCATAATTATTTTTTAAGGAATCGCCGCATAGTTCATATGTGGCGATTTGTTTTAATTATTTTTTTTCCCTAAAACCTAACCCTAACCATAAACTAACCCTAACCCTAACCCTAACCCTAACCCTAACACCTAGTATAAACCCTAACGGTGGAAGCCTAAAATTTAATTTACATATAAGAATTATGCTAATTTCATATATAGTGATTAAGCATGATATTAAATGAAAATAAAATTTGCCCAAGTCATCCCTTTTTTTAAATTTTTTTGGTTTTAATGTTAATTTAAATACCGATAAATAATGCAGCATTCAACAATAAATGGGTACAATAATTAGCACATGAACTTGAATGATAATAAAACAGGAGGTTTGACAAAAAAAATTCTAAAATCTGAATATCACCCACCAACGCACCTCTTGCCCTTATTGCACGGAATAGTAGAGTAGTCACATTTCCAATATATTCTTTTGTCTGGTAGACCTAGTTCCAATTGTAGCCGTTCAAACCTCCGAGATGGTGCCTGCACTTGTTCAGGCATTTAGTCCTCGTCATCATCAATGGAGGGGTCCAACACAGGAGTTTAACCACATTTGGAACAAAAACCATGTACAAACATCTGGAAAGAAGCATTAACGGAAACGCTATCGTCATCCATATGAAAAACATGTGAGAAGCCCATTGAAATCCCTAGAAAGTGGTGCATATGGTCAATATCATTTTAAATTTTATTTTGTGGATGAAATGATCTATCAGGCATAGCTGAGAACGGTACAACAGCAGACGTATAGCCAAATATGAGTATGAGAATAGGTGTCTTATTAAAATGACCTCTGAAAACTGGCACAATAGGAGGTGCAAAGAAATCTTCAATGTGAGGAAAGTAAGTGCCAATAGGTGGGTCGTATCCGAACAGTAATGAAGTTTACGTTATGTCTGTGTCCGGCACATCAACAGCATGTGTTGAGGTGCACCTTCTGCGATGTCTAATTGCTTATTTTCTACCACGGACGAGGTAGTACGAGAGGTAGATGGGTCAACGTCTTGACAGTCGAACAGACTAACTACTATTTTATGTCCTATATTCAAGTACTGTAATACCCCAAATGCCTTCTTACGAATCGCTGTTAGTCCCGGATGAGCACACTGTGTAGGATTCGTAGGATCGAAGTACATTCCACAAATCAAACCAATCCGAGACATAGAATCAACCAAAAAAAAGAGGATTTTGTGTATTGTAGTCATTTTGTATGATAATAAACAAAAAAAACAAGCATATGGTCAGATAAAAAATATAAGTATTAAATAATTTACCAAATAGTCGAACTGTTCCTTAGCTCCTTGATGAGCGTCATGTCGGGTTTGCTGTGAAATCGGAAGTATTATATAACGAACAGTACTATTTTGGTACCATTTAATGTACTTATTCGTAGGCATCATCATATCGCATGGATAACCACTAACAATTGATTGAGTACGATACTCCTAGTATTGCACCCAATGATATGGTACTAACGTAACTACTGACCGCTATATGTGTTGTTCGGCTAAATAATAGGCAGGAAAGAATGTAAAAAGGTCGACAGAATAAAGCTCGAAAATAAATTATGGCAATAAGAATGTGGAGTTAAGCATGATAGTAAATATATAATGACAGTATGATAGCAAAACTGTAATCAGTTGAGTACCTCATCGAGTTCCATCTTAGTGCATGATAGTAAATATATAATGACAGTACGATAGCAAAATTGTATATCAGTTGAGTACCTCATCGAGTTTCATCTTGGTAAATGTATCATTAAAATAATAATAAGACATGCAATGGCACTTATTTAGTCGTACGTTTACCTGCCTAACAACCACCTCTAGGAAAATCATTTTCTTATATAACAGGAGCCAGTATTGTAAGGCGAAATTTGGGCATTCTCTTCCACGCCTATAACTGTTAAAAATTGAATTGTGCACATCAAATTAATAATGTATTCAACTAAAATACAAACATTCAAGCATCCCAAAGTTGTGCTATTTATGTATATGTAAAGGCATGCATGGGTTAGTTGTGCGGCTTTTGGTAGTGTAAAACGCTTTACAAAGTCAGGAGTACAAACAGGCAAGTGTGACGCTACCCTAACTGAAATGACTCAGACCCTCAATGTCTCGCAAGTAATCCAACCAATGACAACTTATATTATTTTTACAGGTGTCGACAAATAGCTGTCCAACAAATAAGATCAAAATGTAGCACCAAACATGCTGTTATACTAATTCCTCTGGTGTATCATTTGGAATAGGCTCGTACAAAAAGTCGAATATGGGCACAAATTTCGACCTCCCATTCTTAAAGTGACGAGTCTCAAGCCTAAAGTCTAGAAATTCCTCAATTAAATCCTTTTTACGTGCAAGATTCCTATTTTGATTGATCAACATCACTGGTAATCCATCAACACGCAAGCCCCATAATACCTTCACGTCCTGTAAGCTGACGATCGCCTCATCCACGAGAAGATGAAAAGTGCCGATCTCTTGCCTCCAGCACTCAATAAGCGCGATAATCAATCTATGATCAAGTTCATAGAGAGTTTACCTATACGATTCTTCAAAAGCCTACAACATGAAGATAGTTTGCTATCCGGTGGTTCAACTGATTCCTTATTTTTCGGTATCTTTGATAGGAAGTACGTTGAGAAAATTTTCATTTGAAAAAATTCATCAATGGAACTATTATTAAGGAATATGTATTTGCTTGTACCATTCTCGAACCTTTGATTTTACAGCATTCCCTACGACTTGGCTTATCATGTAACATTCATTTGTACTCCGATTCTACTATCATTTTTTTACTTTCACGTACAGGAGTAGGAAATATGTTGTTTGACTCCGTTTCAAAGCTAAATTGGACAAATGATGTTTGTCCGGCATCGTGATCATTGTGGATATGGCGGTTTTGTGGCTCCACCTTCACATATATCTCACATGTCGTGTGTGATGACATTGATTTCATATGATATAGTATACCAATGTCATTTTCGCACCCCAATTGCACTCCAAAAAATGTACTTTGGCCAATAGAATTCCTAAATCATAGATTCAATTTGAAAACATTCCTATCTAAGTTCATGTAGGTGTACACTCTATCCACCAATTCATCATAATTTATTCAATATTTCACTAATATGATTTTTTCTCACCACCTTTTCTAATTCATAGGATATTGACAAACAGTCTTCCTGCGGAACAATGACTACTTTGACAAGATAAAGAAGAAGATGTGGAGGGATCTAGATTTGGAGTTGTGCGAGAGAGAAATAGAAATGTTAGTCTAGTTTGGGGTTCTCACTTAAGTGAACAAGGGCCAATTTATTTTATAGAAAACTGTCAACATGACATAATAACTATAGAAGTTGCTTTGATATAATAATTGTACTGAATTTGTAATGCTAATTTGACTGAAATTTTTTTTAACTGAAACTGGCATTATTGATCTCTTGTATCAACAGTCATGACTGAAATGTTAGCTGCTGCATTAAAAAAAATATTTTTTTTATCGCAACAAATGAAAAAATCCTATGAACTGGCTAATTTCTCAGAATATACCCCAAAAAAAAAGTCCGTCAAATGTATCTCTGACAAACGTAATGTACAAAACTATACCTACCGTGCCCAGTCAACACGGTAGGAATTTTGTTTTTCTAATCGTCAGCATGGCAGCCTGCGGCCAAAATTTTTTAAAAAAAATCGAGCCCCTACTACCGTGCACAGTCAACACGGAAGTAGGCAAGGATTTTTTTTTTTTAAAAAAAAAGCTGCAGGTTGCCATGCTGATTTTGAGGTAGCAGGCTCAATTTCAAGGTGCTGATTTCCAAAGAAAAGTTGCCCAAGTCTCCAGCAGCAGCAGTTCATAAAACCTTTAGCTTAGCAGGAGCATCAATTTCAGAAGAAAAGTTCGGGGGTATTAGAGAATTAATATTGGAAATTTTTCTTAAAACCAAGCTTTATTATTATTTTGCTTATTTAGTGTATATGTCAAAAAAATAAATCGATCGAACAGGAGTTTGCCATGTGATCCATTTGGACTACTCATTCGGATAAGTTGCATGCCGTGCATCTTTTTATGTGTCAAATTATACGTGCTTCCACAGTGCAATTTTGGTTCTACAGAAAAGTATCTGAATTCACTAGGAGACATTATATACTTCAACTGAAATCCTTTCATTTGGATAAAAGCTCTTGAACATATGGTTCAAAAATCAAAAGTGAACTCTAGAAAAGGGAAGCTTCCTACATTAGAGTCTGGAGGTGTAACAATTTCAA
Source organism: Coffea eugenioides (assembly GCF_003713205.1). Classification (NCBI taxonomy): domain Eukaryota; kingdom Viridiplantae; phylum Streptophyta; class Magnoliopsida; order Gentianales; family Rubiaceae; genus Coffea; species Coffea eugenioides. The sequence continues at coordinate 22,775,530 of NC_040045.1, read as the reverse complement.
ATTTGGCATGGCAGTAGCCCAAGACAATTCAAATTACAATCTTTCAACAAAATTTGATTCCCTTCAGTTTCATCATTTAACATGGAAACTAATAACACCGTTTCCACATCATCTTAATCTGGTAAAATTTACTAGTGCTGAATCTCCATTGCCAAAACTGCATTACTTGGTGCAGATATTGAGCTTTCTCTTTCTTTCCCTGCCAAAGCAGTTGTTGTCCAATATTTGTTAACTGTGATGCTGAAGTATCCAATTGAAGTTGTCTTGTAATGCCAATAGACAAGTCCCTTCCCAACTCAGTTCCAGAGGACAAGAAGGATGAAATGATTCTGAAGCTGTTTCCAAGAGTTGGGGGAACCTCAAAATCAGCTCCTGAAAACAACTAAAACTCAAGCTCGATAAAAAACCATTGGCGCAAGCTGCCATGCTGATTGTGCACGGCAGCCTGCAACTTTTTTAAAAACAAAATTTCCTGCCTGCTATCGTGCTGACTGTGCACGGTAGCAGAGGCTCGATTTTTTTTAAAAAAAATTGGCTATAGGCTGCCGTGTACAGTCAGCATGGCAGCCTGCAGCGATTAAAAAAAATAAAATTCCTGTCGTGCTGACTGGGCACAGCAGGTATAGTTTTGTACAATCCGTTTGTTAGAAATACATTTGACGGACTTTTTTTTTTGGAATATATTCTGAGAAATTAGCCTATGAACTGCGACCATTAATTATCACTTGATCAATGGTCCGAATACTAAAGCTGCAAATGACCTTTGCGATTTAAAAAAAAATTTCAGTTCTCCACATATGTAATTTGCAGCGATTTGTGGACCATTGATCAAGTGGATCAACGGTCCACAAATTTCGCATGTACGGAATAAATAAAAAAACACTGCAGATCAAGTTTGTGGCGATGTGTGGAACGTTGATCCATTGTATCAACAGTCCACAAATTTCGCATGTGCTGAATAACAAAAAAAAACAGCCGCAAATTTTGCTTGTGCGAAATTTAAAAAAAAATTACTCATATCATCGCAAATTTAATTTGCGCCGATATGGTGGCTGTTGATCAAGTGGATTAGCGGTCAACAAATTTTGCCATGTGCGGCATTAAAAAATTAAAAATTCTTTTGCCGTAAATTTTGTGTGTGGTAATAGGATTTAAAAAAAATTTTCTTCACCTTCAAATCACAACCATTGACATATATTAATCAACGGTCTATCTGCATCTAAAATAAAAAATTTCTACTAAAAATCTTAATTTAAAAAATTCTTAAGCAATTGAAAATAAATGCAAAAATATGTCAAATTTTTTTTGCATTGATATTCCCACCTGTAGCAACCCTTATATTATCCACATATCTTACACATCACCACTTTTGTGATTTTTTTATTTTAACATTATTCTGAGAATTTCGCCAAGTTGTTTTGATACAATAATTGTATAGAATTTGCAATGCTAATTTGATCGAAAATTTTTTTGACTGAACCTGGCACCGTTGATCTCTTGTATCAATGGTCATAACTAAAATGTTAACTACTGCATTAAAAAAACTATTTTTACATCACCACAAATTGAATCTATAGCAAATGAAAAAAAACCAACGAACTGCGATCCGTTGTTCATCACTTGGTCAACGGTTCGAAAACTAACACCGCAAATGACCTTTGCGGTTTCAAAAAGAAAAAATTTAGTTCTCCGCATATGTAATTTGTGGTGATTTGTGGACCATTGATCAAGTGGATCAACGGTCCACAAATTTTGCATGTACAGAATAAAAAAAAAAGGCCGCAAATCAAGTTTGCAGTGATGTGTGAACTGTTGATCCACTATATCAATGGTCCACAAATTTCGCATATGAGGAATAAAAAAAAAACGACCGCAAATCAAGTTTGCGACGATGTGTGGTGGATCAATGGCCCACAAATTTCGCTTGTATGGAATTTAAAAAATTATTCATGTCGCCGTAAATTTAATTTGCGCCGATATAGGGGCCATTGATCAAGTGGATCAGCAGTCCACAAATTTCACCATGTGCGGCATTAAAAAATTAAAAATTCCTTCTTCGCAAATTTTGTGTGCGACAATAGGATTTAAAAATTTTTTTCTTCACCTTCAAATCATGAGCGTTGACATATATTAATCAACAGTCCATCTGCATCTAAAATAAAAAGTTCTATCGAAAATCTTAACTTAAAAAATTCTTAAGCAGTTGAAAATAAATGCAAAAATATGTTGAATTTTTTTTTTTGCACCGATATTCCCACCTACGGCGACCCTTATATTATCCACATATCCTACACAACACCACTTTTGTGATTTTTTTTGGTTTTAACATTATTTCGAGAAATTTGCCTAGACGTATTAGTATTTTTGCCGCATAGGGTTATAGAGTTGTAGCCTCCAGATTCGTGTAAGAGTAGTAGCCTCTCTATAAGTTTTTGTCCACCGTTTCTTGTATTATAGCTGCAGCCACGTTTGACTAATAAAAGAAATTTTCCCTTACCTCTATATCATTTTTCCTTGATTGTTCCTATGGGTTTATGGTTGTCTATCAATTTGGGTCCATCAAACACCACATATGATTTTAGGGAAAAAGAAAAAAAATATATCATGGCAAACCCAAAGTTTTTTCATCACTTTGTTTTCTAGCAAAATTTACTATTTTCTTTAAAAAAAAAACTTACTCCACCATGATGCAATTTTGTTTTTCAACTCCCTCACACTATAATTGAGATTTTTACATTACTAACTTTAAAATCTAAATAATTTCTCAAAATGGACTACAAACAATTATATTAATATTGATATATTTTAATTTATGTAAGGGTTAAATGCAAAATGCACCCTAGAATTATGCGCAGTTAGCAACTTGGCCCTTACACTATTAATTGTAGCAATTTACTACTTTATACTACGAATTTTTGGCACTTTGCTCTAATTAAATTATTGTAACAAGTAATGTTTTAATGGAAGGACAACAATAACCCTACAAATAATGTGTTACCTGAAATACCCATTTCTTTAATTTATTTTCTCTTACTTTTTGTCTTTTTTTGTTTCAACCATGAACAATCTTACAGTGCTTGCCATTACCACTACACCAAAATACGTATCATTGAACCACCACAAAAGAAGAAGAAAGTCAAGATTAGTTTATGTAAAACTAGAGCAAAATCAAACCTTTGTATCAAGGCTAGAAACCCATCACTAACTTATGCAAAAAATTGAAGATACACCTTATAAATCCACACCAAATCTTCAAATAGTAAAACTCATAACACAATCTTATCATATATAGAACCAATCGCACACTAAGTCAAACTTCAATATGCAACAAATAGAAATAAAAACAACCAATAACGTAAACAATCAGAGAAATTAGAATTATAGGAAATGACCGAAATTGGGTGTCTTGAATCAAAAAGTACCGAGAGATTAGCTAGTAGCAATGAGGGTTCGTAAACTTGAAGTGGATTGTGAGTTTGGAACTTGAGAAATGATTCAAAGAGAATGCACTCAAGAAAGAGAGGTAATGATAAGTTTATGAGGTTAGGAGTAGGCATATCAATGGATCGTATCTTATCCAGACCCAATATATTTGGATAGGATTTAGATTTAATTTCTCAAATCCAGATCCTACCCAAACCCAGACCCTGTAAAAGAGTTGTGGGTCTGGGTAGGGTTTAATTTTCTATGATCCATATTTATATCCAAATCCATATCAGACCCTACTCAGATCCATATATATATAATTAAATATATATTAGTAAATTTATGAAATATTCTAATATTCTATGATCGTTGGATCAAATACAGTAAGATTTCATGATTGTTTTCTTTTTTCAATCTAATCCTAATTGTTATTGTAATTAGTACAAACTTTTTCAAAAAAAAGGAGAAAAAGTAAAGGAAAATAAATGAAAGATTGGAGAAAATATAGTTGAAGTTTTAAAATAAATCAAAGCAATCAATAATACTTATTTTTTGAGTTCATGATGTTGCATTCAATTTCTTGAATATTAATTTTGTTATTTGAAAATAAAAACTGGATGGTGTTTTTTGAAATCTATATATTTTCACTTTAGTGTATTTAGAAAAATGCAGTGGGTACCCAGATATAGGGGAATCTGGGTTTAGACTTATTTTTCAGACTTACAAGGGTTTGGGTCTGGGTATGGGTTCAACTAAATTTTAATGGGTTTAGATCAGGATCAAATGGATCCAACCCAGACCCTACCCATTGACATGCTTAGTTAGGAGCTTGAAAATGTTGATTTGAATGGAAAACATGAAGAGCGATCCATATTAGGGAGTTTGATGTGGGGGATGAGATGGATAATAACTTGGTAGTGTGGTTTGGAGAAAGAGGAGGACGATTACTTGTGAGTTTAAAGGAGAAAGGAGGAGGAGAGATGTGGACAATTTGTTAATTGTCATTTAATTAGGACAGATTTGTCATATCACCTTATCTTAAGCAATCTGCAATGAAATCGATAATAGAAGATGTCACTATAATTGATAGTTTAGGGGGCAAGTCGCTAACCAGACATAGTTCAGGGGTGCATTTTGCATTTAACCCTTTACATAATCAAACTAAGCATTTCATGTGTTTCTTATCCTATAAATAGACATGTAATGCTTTCTAACTTTTCTATTATAACATTTAATCTTTTAGTGTTTTATTTATTAGGACTACACAAAGTGTCATGGATTATGTTACACTCTCAAATCAAATAGTTTTACTTTACAAAATCAAGTGCAGAAGATGATCACGGAATTCATTTCTTTTGTGTTATCATTCCAAAAAAAATCAATCAATGAACAACCTAAAAATAAATTCTCATCTTTTCCTTTTTATCGCATTTTTTGTAAATTACGATCTTATTTTTGTGTTCTGCTCAAACAAACAGTACCACAAAACTGAGATACTTCTTTTTTTCTTCTTACTCATATAACTCCTAAAGTTCCCTAAATTACTATCTCAAATCTAAATCAATTAATTATTTTTGCTCTAACTAAAATCCTCCGTCCTTTATACATAGCAATGGGTAGCACTTAAACTATGACCATAGACCTGGACTATATCTTATGTAATAAATTGGCATACATTTATGCCTAAGAAGTTTAAGAGAAGGACTCAAAACCAATTATGTCACTTTCAAGTTTGAATCACTTTCTTTATAACATTTACTTTATTTTCCGTATTTATGCTAGTCAATTACTTCTCCTTTTACTCTACTATCCCTAGTTAAGATAGAGAAGATAGCCCTATATCCTCTATTAGCAAGTATAAAAGCAGTTATACAACCTATCATTCTTGTGATTGTTATGTATCTTCTTTTCATAAGTAAATCTTTTGGTGTATTTTTTGTGTGTGCGCGTATAGACGCATGTATGTATGTATACCATGCGCTAACAGTAGTATATTTTTTTCGTAAAATGTACAATGTAATGTTCTTATAATGAAGGTGCATTATAAGGTGAATAAATTCCACTGAGCTATAAGATGTGCAACATGATTTGGTTTTGGGAATTTTTGAAATTATTTTTGAATGATTATGCGTAGACAAACTCCAAAGACAGCAAAATTTTATGGAGTTCACAATAAATCCCATAGATCAAAATTTTGACCTTAGAATTTTTGTCAACACTATTTGAATGGTGATGAAATGGGTCATGAACCCGGAAGGTAAAATTGGGAGGTGGAAGGAAGGCAATTGACAAGATGAAGAACTGTGTTTGGGATTTCTTGGGTCCTTTTATTAGATTTTAGCATCAAGTTTGGGTTTGAACTAATTGAATGGCTAATTTGTAAATGTTGACATGCATAGATATTCAATGAATTACTCGTGATTTACCATGATTCGGAATCTATTGGAGTTTCATGGTAAACTTTTATTATTTTTCAAACCTATTAAATCCAGTAATTTTTCAACTTTGTTATTTTTGTGAGTGCATTTGATGTATTTTCTATCAATATGCATTTCATAAATAAATATATATTTTTTGTCAAAAAATGAAAAATAACAAAGAATCGCTCTGTGCCACACTAGAAGTAGCAACAAAGTGCTACTTAATGGGGGTGGTTATATGCCTCACCCACCTCAATTTTGTCAAAAAATAATAACACTTACCAATAACATTTTCATTAAAACCTTTTAAATACTTGAAAATTTTGAAACCAGAGTGAGAAATTCTAGATTCAAAACATGTTGCGAGCTGAGGTTAATTGCATATTAGCAGTCAAAATGTGACTTGAAAGGCTAAACCAGCTAGGTGTAATTTTGATAAAGTTTTAACTTGTATGATCCACCATTTTGTTGTATATCATAATTTTCTCATGGATTCCTGTAGTCTATGCAATTCTGTGATAGAAGAAAGAAAGATAGCACCATCTCTGTTTTGTCTGGAGGAATTTAAAGTTATATGAAAAGGAGTAAGAATAATGTCAAATTTTCATCATGGGCTCATCCTCTCATTTCTGGTAAATTACAAATCATCCCCTTATGATTTTGCTTACAACCACATGACTGCCCTTTCATTTTAATATAATTACATAATTCTCCTGTGATTTTATAGAATATGAAAATTGGACAAAATTAAATATGACTAACAGTGTCGATTGAAGTGCTAGTTATACCGTTACTTAAATATTTAACATTTTTCTTTCTATTTGATTTTGTCACTAACATTTGTTGTATATTGCATTTTTCAAGGTCAAATTAAGAGGAGCAAAACTTTGGTGGGTCGAAATGTAAAATTGAAAACATATCCGCTTCACAATTGGAAAAGTCAACACCATTGCAATCGGGAGTCAATAACGACTACTAGACCATCATCGATTACCAAAAACCCCAAAAAAGCTCTAAATTCATCCAATTACGAGAAATTAGAGGAACGTTTATTCACTTCATGGAGGAATAGACCTAGCCCTAAAATTTTCATCTTTCCATTAGTTTTCACATTAGAATAGAGATCATTGGGTGACTTGCTCACTATATCGCAAAAAAGGCTGTGGTGGAAGGCAAGAATATTTCTTTTTGTTCACTTTTTTTAAAAAATAAATTAGTAGGCATTTTTCGAGCATTAGAGTCGCGGGAAAGACAATTTCTGTGAACTAATTATGTGATCATTTCAAAATGACACGGAGTTATATGGTAAAATATGATATGATGGCGGGGTTTGTGGTAATTTACTGTCTCATTTTTTGTATTTTCATCGAATGTCCAAAATAGTAGTAAAACCCTTTTACAAGCATCATACCTTCTCTTTCCAATTTTCAAAGGCATTGTCGTGTTTAATCTTTCGCATCGAGAAAATTTTGTCAGAATACAATCTTCTTTAAACTTAGAGATTGAATAATTTAGTTAAATATGTACTGAAAAATAAGGATATAACTATAGCAAACACCTTTGGAGCTCTAAGAAGACTATATATTTAAATTCACATCAAATGTAAATTACAACATCTGATGCCTACTTTGTTTACATAGCAGTTGCTGCTGCCTTCACTAGTGGTTTGCACGAGCTTTCACATGTAGCAAACTGATCTCCTTCTGGCAATTCTTCAACTAATCTTGATAACTTTTCAACAATTTCTCCTGCATTCGGCCTTAAAGATGCATCATCTTCGACACAGGCTCTTGCAAGGTTGGCTAAAGTTACTGCTGCATCAAATGAATAATTCTCTCCCAGTGCATTGTCTATCCACTCCCTCAGTTCTTCGGCGTTATCGGACTGCAAGATGAACTTGATTTTCTGAGACAAACAAATGTAATCATCACCGTTGAGGTGAGCCCTTATCATTGGTGTTTGTCCAGACAAAATCTCAAGCAAAATGACGCCGAAAGCAAAAATGTCTATGCTTGGTGCAATTACACCCTGTTGAAGATACTCAGGCGCCAAATACCCTTTAGTCCAGGAGGCAGGTGGGCTTGGGTTAGATTGCTGGTCTTCTACCCTGTCTTCAACACATCTAGCCATAGCAAAATTTCCAACTTTTGCATTGAAATCTTCATCTAAGAATACGTTTCGACTCTTTATATTTCTGTGGACATAAGCAGGATGCATAATGTGGTGCATGAACTGTATGGCTGTGGCTACATCTAGGCAGATCTTCAGCCTTTGATTCCAAGTCAAGAAGCAATAGCAGGACTCAATGAATTGGCTCTTCATGGCCAATCCACCGTGAAGCCAGTCCTTCAATGATCCATTCCTTGCATATTCAAAAACCAAGAAGGAATCAGACTCAGAGCCCTCTGTCATACTGCTGGAGGTCCCTAAAAGCCTGATTATATTGGGATGATGGTGGATGGCATCATAAAAAAGCCCAAGCTCAATCTTTGAGATGGTTTCCATCGATGTACGCTTTATCGCCAAGTTCTTTCCATTTAGACGACCATGGAATACAGAATCCTCAATGAGATTAGCTGAACTGAAATCCTCTGTCGCCTTTCTCAGTTCTTCAGTACCATATGTCTCAACCAGTACTGTTTTATGTGGGGTGGTGTCGATCGTGTGACTGTTAAGAGAATCGTCATTGGATCCGTCGAATGAAACTTTCTTCTCGCTGGTAGTTCTTACGCTCAAACTAAGCTGTTGCAGCTCAACATCTGCATTCTTACATTGGCCATGCTTCCTCCTCTTCCACTGAAAGAGTAGGAAAGCTGCTGCAGTAGCAACACTTAACCCAAATGCAATTGCAGCAATAGCAATGTAAACGCCAACTATCCACATCTTGGCAAGGAGCCCAATTACTACAAGATAGGCTAAGCTTCAGCTGGAATTAAAAGAGTCGAGAATCGCACAAAAAACTACTTCTGTTCCCAAACCTGCTAAAGATCTGTTAACTTACTAACATTATAATTTCAAAAGTAATACTAAAGCTGAAGGTTCAGGTAGCCGCTTATCAGCTTCACTTACAGGACAAGATAGAGAAAGCTTTACTCCGTTGGCAAACTCGCAAGAAGATGGATCAAGATTACACGGCGACAAAGTCAGGCTTTGGAAGTTGTTAACCCCTCCAACGGCTAAAGAATACCGAAAACTCTATAAGAATTTTGAGGGTGATTTTCCTCAAATCTGTTTCAAATAACCCACGAATACTGCTCCATTGCGTCTGAAATCAACCGGGATCAGCGGAGGCTGATTATGGGGAAGGGATTCAGTGCTAGCAGCAGAAAAGCCAGATGCTTCTAAGAGCAACGAAAGTCGAAAGGTTGATGCCCAAGTAGGTTGAAAATTGATCAGGAACAGTAAGAATTGGTTTGAAGAACAGCAAATGTACTGCAACAATCTTGTTATCTGTTATTTAATATTTATTCCCATCACAAGGATAACCTGAAGATGCGATGCCTGAGAGGTTACCTGGCAGCTCAGCAAGTCCCGTTTCAGTGCAGCAAGACCCAAAACAAGTACAAAGACAAAAGCAAATCGAAGGTCCTCAGTCTTATTTGGAGCGTAATGTTAAAGCATAAATGTAATGGATTATATCTGTGCAGAGGGAGCAGCTGAGCAGGACCACGAAGTCTCACGTGGACTAGTTGGGAAAGTACAAATGACTTTGACAACATCCACTAAAAGGGTTGAAATTTGGGATCTATACAAACTGTTTCCCGGAAAAGTGCAGATTCATGGACAGAATCCTTGGGAGTTGGGATTTGCATGTATTGTATATTGGCAATCGGCCGACGCTAGCAATTCGGGCAATCTTCAGTCTTGGACTTAGGGCACAGATTACTATCCGATTTGCCAACAACGCTTCACCCTTAAAATATGTGGTTCGAAAATCACATATTATGTCTATATAAGTTGGTTTAATTGATACAAATAAAAAAAAATTTTAAAAATATGTGTGTTTAATTTGTTGTTGATGTAAAAATTATATTGATGGGTAATTTAAAAGCATTCTTATAAGCAACCTATCATTTCAGAATTATACTATAATATATGGTGGTGATAAAAAAACGAAACTATTCAAATGTTATATTTACTAACGTATAGACCCCATTTGGGGTTGCAATGATTTATAAAGTAACACTTTTGATATAAGTGTTTTTAATAAAAGTGTTCTTAAATTACTAAAAACTGCACTCCTTAAATTATGAAAAATTAATTTTTCAAGACTCTAGAAGTAATTTTAATATTTAAAAGGCTTTTTTTTTAGTAAAAGTAGCGCAACTCCAAATGGACCATGCATGGTCTATATAGATTAAGCATCTCTACTATAATTTTGTATAAGCACTAGCCTATAAGTAGCAACGCATCCTTTTTTTTTTTTTTGAAAATGATAACAATTGTATAATCTATTCTATCCTAAATTACATGGGAGGAAGAGTCTAAAAAAATTTATATTGGAGGTTAACAGATATACAAAGCTTACTAAATCAAAGGAATGATTTGACACTACTCTTGAATTTTTTTCATTGCAGGTGGGATTTGAACTCCCACCTACAACCAAGAAAAACTTAAATCCCTACTTGGTGACCACTAACCGAACTCAGTGGTTCAAAGAGGTATCCAAGAGGTATTATTGGCATCCTTGCTCTCCCCTCAGTCTTCAGTCCTTTCTAGTGACGCTGCAACACTGGCTAGGGCCTAGGGTTAGTGGGCTTTCATCACATATTCCAATTCCCCACTATTCACTAATTCATTATTAATCCTCCTCGAGAGAATCGTTTTGGTGGGCAAACCTTCTCTTAAGAATTAGCATGTCACGTTTGGTCCGACTGGTGGACATATTCAACGTGCTGAAATGGATTGGAAAATTATAACAAACAGCTAAATACTTTTTTTTTTTTTTTGAGTCCTCATCCGAATTCACATATATAAATTGGGGACTTGCTCCTGTCAAACATATGGTCAAAGAGGGAGACTCAAAGACCTAACTCCTACTTTTAAGAAAATGAGTAAACTATGTACTTGAAGTATTACAATTTTCAAACAAATAATTTTTCTTGATAATCCTCCACATTGATGGTAATGTGAAGGTACATGAAACTTTGGAGCCTTACCGAGTCTAAATCAATTTACTGGTATTCGAGTAATCCTTGTGTCTTGAATTTTTTTTTGAAAATCACTAAAATAAATTGATTGTCTGCACGATATCATCGGCTAAAATACCCAAAAAATACTACTCTCTCTCACCCTGCGATGTAATAGATGAGATGAATAGATGATTAATAATTAGCCTAATTATGTTTTTTGACATAATATTTTGCCGCAGCTATCTTCTTCGTATAAAGATTTTAAAATATTTATTTTAATTTTTTACAAGAGAAATTGGGGTGGGTTACGTTCTTTGGCCTTCCTTCAGAAAACAGTCAATTATAGGATTCTCCTTGCTTTCTGCTAGTTAATGATGAAACACTAGGATAAGACGGACAAGGGGCACGGACGGTTTTTGCCATTTTCAACTGTGCGTAACTTTCTTTGTACAGCGCGTAACTTTCTTTGCACATCGTGTAACTTTAGAGCAAATTTTTGTGAGTCCCACACATGGCGTAGAAATCGAGTTACAACTTATGATCTCAGTCGCACAAATTTTTGAGGCCAAATCATGGCCATTAACCGTTCAGGGACGGTCATCAGACAGGCAACACTAAAATTAAAGATTTCTATTTTGGATGGCATCACGCATGAAAAGAGAAGATCCATAGTTATTAGTAAATTGGAGAAAGTTTCACTTTGGTCCGTTATATTTGCAAGAATCCTATATTGACTACATTTTGTCTAGATATGGCATTAAATTGACTAGTCGTAACAAATAGGGGACTACACTAATTGCATTCCAAAATTAAAAGACCAAAGTAGTAATTTCTCTTGTTAAATTCTTGATCCTACTTCCACGTCCTATGACTCTACAATCCAAATTTGTAAATTTGATCCTGAATTTTCTAGGATCATTAGCATTTGTGGAGTTATAGTTAGATGACTAAAATTTCGTGATTTAGTTTGTGTTGTCTAAACTAAGAGAATGTCCCAATAATTGGGGCTTAAAGTATAATATTTCAAAAACTCGAATCAATTAGATCATATTTTTTTCAGTTTTTAGCCAAAAAGTAAATTCAGCTTCGAAATGACTTAAACTTTTACGTTATCAGCATATAAATTTTAGTAGAAAAAATTGTTTGCGGCAAATATTACATTTTCAACAATCATTTGAATATGTTTTTCAAGAATTACAAGCTTATTATAAATATATAAAAGGTTTGCATTTTTGTGTTTTATTTTAGAATCTTATGATTCAACATTTATATCTACAATTCGATCCTATGACCTCCAAAACAATTCATGTTGATTACAGTTCCCAATTTTGGCGGTGTATTGTTTAAACCTTTTAACGGACCTTTGTTCTCCTGATAAATAGTACCATCTGATCCCGATCCATACCCTTTTTTTGTCACCATGTTTCTTCTTCGTTTTTTCCCTTAGAATTTTTTCTTCTTTGTTTTTCTAACCTTTTTGACTGAGAAGCATATTGTAAAAGCAAAAGCAACTTTCCTGGGAACAAAGGAGACAGCTTAAAGAATCATTAGATTAGACAAATTACAGAAGTTTAAGGCTAATGCACGTGACTGCCAAAAACTTTTATTTATTTATGTATTTATTGAATGCAGACAAGATTTCTATATCTCGAGATCCATCCATGGTACATTGATTGCAAAAATTTATAGCTACCAGGCAGGTAGATATAAGTTGAACTAGACCTAGGATTAGGGTACAAGTGAAACTGGATGTCTGGTAAATAATAATTGTTGGGTAGACTAATTTTATGAACAATCATTCGTCACGGATTACGCTCCAGATTGGATTAAAATATTTGTTTTAGATTAATCACAGTTTGCCTCCACGAATTTGGTCCCTAATAATACTTTGCCTCTAAATTCCAAATATATACAGTTTACCCTTTGCGATTAACTAGTTGAGGGGCTAAGATGAAGTTATATTTTGCATAGCCAAAATACTGCTAACTAATTATTGAACACGTATAACAGTTATAATCTAATAATGACTATTTTTTCAATATATACGAAATTCATTTGAATACAATTACACTATGTATTCGACCTCAATAAAAAAGAATAAAACCTGCAAAAAAAAAAGAAGTTTAAGTAACTAAATGTGTTTATCTCGATGCTAGTAGCAGTGATTGCTTCAGATGATAGACAATGAATTATTGGATTCTTTTTCTAGTATAACACTATTTTTAATCTGATTTATACGGGATAAAAAATGTGATTGAAAAAATATAGTGAAAAACGTATTTAGAGAATCCTGAATTATTTTATCAAATAATATAGAATCCAATAAAATATAAAGCATGAGACGATTGTGGCATAAAACTACTAATTCGCGTCTTATTGAACCGTGAGAATATTGGGAAAGCTGCAAGTGAAAATTATCAAAACCATTCTGCTTATAATTTAAAAGAAGAAGAGAAGCGATGAAAAATTAGTGTAGTTTGGGGAATTCTTTGACTTTTTTTTTTTAACTCCACAACACAAATTTTCAACTCTTTGGTATTTCACCTTCTTTTATTTTTAAATTTTTTGTGTCACGTGACTCCGTTTTTTCCCCCTAATGAAATGGTTCATATTCCAACTTATAGTATAGCATTATTTTATGACCATCATGTATAGTTATTAATGTTATTTTGTTAAAACTTTAGATGGAGAATTCATCATTAACATTTGACTAGTTAATGAAGGAGGCAAAATGTATATATTTGAAGTCAAGGTGAGCAACATGTTACAAGTGGCCTAGTTTAGGGGAACAAGCTGTAATTAACCCTTCAGTTTACTTTGGATTCTCATTAGATTGACCATACTTGGGAAGTAGATTGATTTTCTTGAAAAAAATTAAAAGGTGGCAGGTTTATTTGGATAGGTAATGTTTTTCAAAAAAAAAGTTTGCTTGCATTAAAAAACACATTTTCTGATAGTTATTTTATCCTCCCAATTATTTTTTTATTTCACATATATCACATTACGAAAAAAAGTACTACAATATATTTTTAACAAAAAATTCAAATAATCTCTTATCCAAACACATCCACAACCCAATTCAACATTTCCAGCAGCACAGTTAGCACTATCAATGGGGTCGGGTCAGCCCGACCTCGACACATTTGGCCTGAAAAAAGTTCAATGAACCTAAACTTTAATTGGGTCGGATTGAATTTGGACCTAAATATTAGGTCCGAAATAAATATGAACTGAATTTTAGTCATACTAGACTCAGACCCAACTAAACCCCGCTCATATATGAGTATAATTATATATGTAAGATATATAATAATATCTATAATTTATAATTATCCATACTATATAACGGGAGAGGAGGACGTTTAGAGTAAACAAAAATCTGTCACTTTATATACTTTCTAAATTACCATTGACAATGAGAAAACTTTTAGCATAAATAAAAATCTATCTATCTTTGATAACTACCCATTACCAATATGAATTTTTACCAAGTAATATGTATTTTTTCATATTCTATTTTTCAACTTATTTAGTAAATCTCAATTTTAATTAGTAACTCGCAATTATGGTTATGAATAACTACCAAATAACTACTTTTTATAACTTTTATTTTGGTGAATTTTTTACATATGTATTTTCAAACTATAAAACCAATTTTTTTGAAAATTATGTCAATAAATATACTCAAAACATTTCACAAATATTTTTTTCTATTAGTTGCACACACATTATTGTGTGCCATGAATACTAGTACATGTTATGACATAAAATGTTAATAATTTATACATAAATTTGTATTAATTCATAATTATAAAATATGTATTATATATAATTATGTATTTAATTATGAGTTTGGATCAAATCCGATTTGAGGGCAAAACTCAAATAATAGTGTGAGCTAAAGGTTGAACCTTTTTAATATGAGCCCGAAACCCAAAAATCCGAAACTTAAAAATTCATATAACTTGTGAATCCACTTCCGACTTGTTAAAACTCGGTTTAAAAATTCCAATTGACACCCCTAAGCAAAGTAGGGGAATGCTCACTAACGGAGCACGCAGCCTGATCCACATTTGTCGAAGAACACTAATCTCCGGGTTGAAAGTCAAAACATCCATCTTTTTTTCTAAGTAAAAACATCCAAGTTAATAATATGGCATCCATGTTAATATGCTGCTGGCAATTGTCTGCAGTCTGTAACGGCTACAACTTTTGCTTTCTTGAATTTATGTGCAATCGTAATTATTCGAACAGATAATTAGTTATCCACAAAGGCAAATGATATCTTTGTCACAGCCAAAACTTTAATACCACAGAAATTTAGGTTTTACTTGTTGATCATTTAGTGTCAATTAATTTTCTTTTAACATCAATACTATATCGCTCACCATTACTTTTGTTACATAATCATGTATCACCATAACTATATAACACTTACATATACCATAGTCACCAGTGAATTTGGCGAGCAAGACCACTTTAATAGTTTAATGTATTTTTCATGTGAGAATTGCAGAGCAGTAGCCATCAATAGCTGGGTCAAACAGTTTCAAATTCCATTTTGGAGCCACTCTCCCACAAAGTTCCCCGCTTTGTATGGGATCTCTCTTTTCAAACTCTTAAATAAGTTCTTGACTTTCAAACCAACTCTTCTTAGGCAAATTGGTCACTAGAAGAGATTTAAAATCTCTCCTTGAACTGCAAGTATGGGGCCCAAATTTTGCACCTTGCAATTAAAAAAAAAATCAAAAAGTGTGTTAGAACATCTATTCGATCTAGATATGCTTGTTTTCCCTCTATCTTCTTATGCAATGCAATTGTTGCTGACTGATAAAAAAAATTAAACAAAAAAGTTCTTGACTTTCGGACAAAACCTTTTATGTATTCCGTAAAACAAAATTAAGCTAAAAGAACTGAATGAGCTTGGTGCAATTTAACGGTAGCACAGACACAACACGTTGAATGAGCATAATAAAATGCATGTTGGTACCTTAGAATAAGTGTTGTAATTTTTGAGCTCTAGAGTAACTGAATATCTAAAACTGGAGAAAGAAAAGGCAAAAGAAGTCAGGCTATGTTACTTCAATAAATTTAAGTGTTGAATACTTCAATAGATGCCAAAAGGCTAAATTTAAGTGTTGTAATTTGTGAGCTCTAGGATAGCTGAAAACTTAAATATGAAAAAGGAAAAGATAAAAACAAGTCTGCCTATGTTAGAAAAAAGGAATAACACCAATATCACATCCAATGAAAACCAAAAAGTATATTCATTGAATAAGAAATTAAAAATTATATATAGAAATGTTGATGAAGTCTTGATTTAGTGGTTAAAGTTGAGATTCCAAGATTTAGAATTATGGGATCATTTTCTCCCCTTCCCCTTTTCCATTTTTTAAATTCCACCACTTGCCTGCTTTAAAAAAAATTGTCAATATAGAAAGCAAATTTTTCCATATAGTTATTTATTAAAAATGCTAAAAGGTCTAAAATCAAAAAGTGATGTTTTTATGGAAGCCTCCCTTTTGATAATTGGCATAATCGGGATGCCCTCCCATTTAATTCCAAACTCAAAATTGAATTCACAGATTGGTGCTTAGCCCTTCCGTAGTGGGCTGGGAATTTGGGAGTTCGCAGAAAGTCCAGGGCTCTGAAGTCTGAACCCCTTTACAATACACGATATAGTCACATGACTGCCCACTTCGTTAAAGCCCACAGTGGGGTAAGTGTTTCACATATTAACATAATAATTCTTTTGGTAAATCTATCTCTATATGAATTGCAGAGAGGGTTTTTAGCAGAGACCCTATGGCTTCCAAGCTTCCCATTCATTTTTTCTAAATTTTTGTATTTATTTTAATTCATAAAATCTAATTTAAAACTTTAAAATAGTGGGTTATAACTAATCCTATCACTAGTTAAATTTAAAATTTAAAACTTTCCCACTATCTCCTCATAAACCGTTTATAGTTTGTTATTTGTACTTTAAGTCTTTTTTACTCCTTAATTAAATAAAATACATTTGTCAAGCCAAAATTCTCAAGAATAATTGATTAGTCTCATTTTAAAATTATTCACCCTATTACATCTTTATCACTTTAGCCCCTTTTATTCCTTCATTAAAGAGGATTAATTTATCTAGCCAAATCCTTGAGGCAATGTGATTAGTCCTATTTTAAGTTATTCACCCAATTATTTCTTTATTGCTTTCCTTCTAGGTACAATAATTATTTGTCAAAATATTCTAATGATATACTCGATTACTCTTATTTTTTAATAATTTATGTTACAATTACTAAATCAATTTTCTTGTGGTCTTAAACTTATCCTTTTTTTTTGTTGCATTCAGCAAGCTTAGGGCACTTTAATAGGTTTGCTTTTTATAATTTTTATATTTTTTTATGTTGGATTTTATTCAATAGGTCTTTTTTTTAAGTTTTAAAATTTGAATGTTAAAATTATACTCTACCATTAAATGTAAATAAATAGTAATATTGTGCAAGCATTTAGATGACTTTTCATTTAGCACATGTACACCAAAAAGTGCATGTAAAGAAAAATTTATGTATGAATTTTAAATTAATAAAAGTATATTTAGAAGGTTGCTTTTGGTGGTATTTTAGCAAAATTTTGATAAAAAGGTTGTATTTCACCAAATTTACAGCCGAAAGTTTATTTTTTTCTCGATGATTGCAATTCTAGCTTTTTATTTGATTAAAAACACTTAAAAAATGAGGCAGCAACTTGGAAAAATAATTCTAACTTTTTATATGTCCAAAAACACTTAAAAAGTGAGATAATGAATCCTAAATAGTGAAAGGATTAGAAAGATAGAATTGTAGGGTTAGGGAAGGTAAAGATTAGGGGGCAATTATCAAATTTAATGATTCATGTGAGTTTGGACAAGTTATAATTAGGTTAATCTATATATTCCTACTTAGTTAATGGTTCAAAATAGACAAGTCGTCAATGAATATAGTTTATATGGGTTTGGATTATCTAATCACCCATTCACGGCCCACTACTAAATTTTATTTACTTTTTCATCAACATTTTGTTTAGCAGTAAAATAGTAAATCATATCAACATATCAAGTTAATAAATCAATTTTTACCTAAAGAAAGAGAAAAAAACATTAAAAAAATTGCTTAAAGGAGCCTAAAATGATCATAATAGTGAGTTTCAAATTTTGTCACTATACGACGATCTAAAAATAATTTAGGTATTAATGCATTAATGTAAACAATCAATTAACATTCATGAAATTTATTAAACTTTTATGAAAGGAATGGAGGAAGTAGGATAAATTTTAAAAAATAAAATAATAGAAATTAAAGAATAGGAAAAGCGATGAATACTTCTTTGCAAAAATTAGAATATAATTATTGGAGTAATTTAGATTTACCCACTAATGATTGAGTTTGAATCTCGTCTAATTTAATTAAGTCAAAATAAGTGATCCAAATCTATTAATTTCATACCCATTAATTAATGGGTTAATTTGGTCACCCATTTGGATCCAATTAAATTACACATGCAAACTCATTTGTTAATAGGCGAGTCAAGTAAATGGGTTACCATTTACATTTATAAATAGATGAAAATAATAGTAGAATAGGAGACAAGTGGACTGCAAAATTAGATAAGAGATCGGATAATTGGGTGGGAGCGAGATAGAGCAAAGAGAAAATAGGATTTGATAAAATGAGAAAGGGTTGTAGGGATACAAAAAAATTTGGTGGGATTTGAAGGAACGATTAAAGTTTGTAGAGATGCGAAAAAGTTAGATTCAGAAAGTGAGAAGGAGAGTAGGGGGAATATCGAGGAGAAAAGAGGTTCAGAGGTGGAAAAAGTGGCACGAAAGAGGAGAATATGAGAGAAATGGGTAATAATATTGTGTTTGGTCATATTTCGCCTCTTTCTCACATAAATCCGTGCATAGCACGAGCCAAAATACTAGTTATTTATGTATTGACATGTTGATGTTATATATTAACGGATCTAGATTCATGTCATATATATATAATTTAATATTCAAATTTAAATTCAGATGATGTGGCATTTATCTAACCCCATCAGTGTGTACATTAACAGTATAGAAAAGATTAATTATAATTCTTTTGGAACATAAATGAATTTGTATTCTGCCTTTTTATTCCACTTTTGTCAAAAAAAAAGTAAATTTCCAAACTAACCATTTATGCTTCGTCTCCTTTTATGAAAACTAGAAATGCTTTAAACATTCTAAACCTCATAACCTTAGATATATGAAAGTTGTCACATGTAATATACCAAGTTCTCATGTCCGAATATCATTTTAAAGATTTGACACCAGTTCTTTTGAGAGAGGGCGTTAAGTTTTTGAATCATTTAGGTTCTAGAGAGAGAACGTATCACCCTAGCGCCAAGTGTAATAGATTGAATTGAATTTGCCATTGCAATCTATTTTATGGAAGTTTAACTTGTCATAAACTTACATAGCCTGAAAGAATAATAAATTCAAGTATACACACATGTGAATTAAATGATGAAGCCAAGGAGAGGTTGAGAGGGGCCATGTTCCCCCCTCCCCAAAAAGTTTTGAAAATTTTAACTTATAGTGTGTAAATATATGTGTTAAACAAAGTTGGCTCTCTAATTTTTTACAATTTTAGTTTATGTTACGAGAGTTTATACATACATATATATATATATATATTAGGTCCCATTTGAGATTACAGTACTTTTAGTAAAAAAATACTTTTAGGTGTTAATAGTAGTTTTAAAGTATTTGGTGAATATCATCCCATAAAATTAGGAATAGAATTTTTGGTGTTAAAAACACTTTTAGGAAAAGCTCAAATTTGGTACTTTTAGAGTAACTTTTGTGATTTAAAATATAAAACATCAAATTTAATCATCTTATCCTATATTATAAACCAAATAAGGAGATAAACACTTTTAAAAATTTTCAAATTACACATTATCCAACACAATAAGTACTTATTGAATTATATCTCCAAACAATATATTTAAAAGCACTTAAACAGTTGATAAGTACTTTTATTAAGCCACCGCAACCCCAAATGGGTCCTTAGCCACCCTTGAATTACATTTTTTCAAAACAAGTTATTTATTTTTTATTGTGATAATTATTTAACTTTCAAAAAATTAAACATATAATTTGATGATCCACGATAAATTGTCCCCCCAGGAAAAGAATCCTAGTTGTGTTATTGACATGATAATTTGTTTTGTCTCTGAAAACAAGTTTATTTAGTAACAAGGATCAAATCCATCAAAAAAAATTTTTGTCGCAACAATAACAAGTTAATCAGATTATTTGATTAACTTGAGAATGAATCACCAAGTGTCTTGAAAGTACTATCCTCTTGTTCCAAAATATTAGTAACAAGGATCAAATCCATCAGATTGATTAACTTAGAATAAATCATCAAATGTCTTGAAAGTACTATCCTCTTGGTCCAACATAAACATAATATGGATAACTTTCCTCCTTTATCCTTATGGTCAGTTCTTTGTCTGACAACTTGCTCTCTATTTCTTCATCTCTGTCATCCTTGTTAGGATCACCTGCCCCACATGAATAGCCCAGATTGGGCTACACAAGTTCGGTTTGATTTGGATTGTTGATTTTAAAATTGAAATAATTTAAAATGAACAATCTAAACTGGATGAGCATTCATTAACCATATAGACAAAGTGTGAAAGTCGGGGATCCACGTCGGCGTCGGCGTCTTCCACGTGGTGAGAGGTGATTGGCTTCCTGGTGACGTGGCATGATGTGATTGGTGGTAACTTTTGTTTCGTTGCATGTCAATTATTTTTTCCCTTGCCCTTTCCTTCCGTTTGTTTGGTGCTGTTTTGTTTGCGAGCTTTTCACTGGAGGTCAGCAAACTGCTCCACCAGTTCTACCCACTCCGGACGTCCTTCTCTACCCACTCCAAACTGCTTCCTTGGTCAGATATTGGCCTTCTTTTCACTCCAAACTGACTCTGCGTTCAGCAGCCTTCTTTCTCTATCTTTCAAAACGTAGCAGCATCAATCAATGTCAAGAGCTCTTGAAGACCGGTTCCTATACAAAACTCCATTTTTTTCATGAGACCTAAAGGTCTCCCCTCAATTTCTGGTATTTGATTGTACTTGGGAGAGATTGTAATCTCAATTGGAGCATCCAGAGGAGTGGGTGCTTAGGATTTGATGGACGATGGGCTCGAGACAGAAAATGGCTAGTAATCTTCTTCCCGTTCCACTCCCGGTTCTCCCTCTTGTTCTTCTTCATCTTCCTCTCTCCCTCGAGTAGTTAGCGCTAATTTTTTCTGTTTTCTGACATTTTCCTGATATTTCTATTTCCTTCGCTAAAAGCAACAAATATTTTTTTCCCATCTCCTTCGTGTCCTTTTGTGAAACAATGAGAAAGGGGAAGGTCAATATTTCACCTCCACTATCTGATGTGAATTTCTAGAATGCAAATATGGTACTTTTCTTGCCCTTTCTTTCCATGATTAATGTCTCCATTTCATTTTTGTTTTATCATTGATTTTTTATTTTTAATTAGAAGAAAATATTTTAATATGGTCTATGATGATGAATAATTGATGATTAGTTAGCTTTTAGATATTTATTTACTTGGTGTTTTGTTGTTCCATTTTTCGTTCTTACCTTTCTTGGATTTTTTTGGAGCTGGGAGGAAAAATGGCCACCATGAAAAACAACTGGTAAGGAAAAATATAAGTTTTGTTGTATCATTCTGATTTAATTTTTATAGAAGACCCTCTTGATCTCAAGAAATGTTTTATTGATCTTAAAAATTTTCAAGCTAGAGAAGACTCTGCTATTAGGTATTTTGATTTTTTTTTTCAAATTTCTGACCAAGTTGTGGATTTGGACTATTTTGTGATTATTGTGGTTGATTTTTTAAGTAGCATTTTTCAGGCAAGCTGAGTTGGAGGCTGAAAGATTTGGGATTGGTGTTACAGCTGAAGCTCAGAGCATTTTTCATGCTCTGTCCAAAATGTAAGTTTTTATGTTTCAAGTTTGGTGAAGTTTCAAGTTCCTGTTGCTGATATCGAGAATTTCCATCAAATAATAAGCTTGGTGATGTTGCCTTCAGCCCTGTTTACAAGGTCTTGTTTCGAATGAAACCATTTTGCATGATGGACATCTGGATTCTCGGTTGGGATGGTGGTGTCATATGAAGGTCCATAACCGATACCATGAATAAGGTATAATTTACAGTCAAGATCTGTTCGATTCTGATTATCATCATCAATTCCCTCTACACTGCTCCTAACATTTCCAACTTGTGTAGCTTCCCTATTGCATCCGCTTCACCTCTCTCTTTCTCATTGATGCTGTAAGTCCAAAAAGTTCAACCTTTTCTTCTTCCCAATCTGCTCACTGCATTTTTTCTGTAATTTAAATATAAAAATGAAATGTTATTGTTCTTTTTGCTCATTTGGGATTCATTTTAGATGAGCAACACTGAGATTTTGATATTTTGTCGAAATTCTATATACCAGACATTTGTCATTTCTGCTTTCTGATTTTGGCTTTTCACTCATCTTTAAGTGAGTAGAATTGAGCTTTGTCATCCCAAAACATAATTGTATGCAGGATTAGAGACTTTAGAGGCGAGGCTAACTGAGATGCGTATTTGAGGGGTCAACCTCATATTTTTTGCAGAACTTTTTTTTTTTTGGTGTTGGGATCTGACATTTATAAGGATTGAAAATAGCGTTTAAAAATTTTAAGAATATGGTGCAATTTAAAAATCCTTGGGGAGTAAAATATGGAAAAATGTTTGTTAACCTACATGTGGTTGTCTGGCATTTACATGGAGCTTCCATTTATAAAATGCTCAATAGCTATTCTTTAATTTTGAATTGGTAAGACTATACCAAGCAGTTCTTTTCCCTGCCTTGAAATTTGGTCCATCATCACCCAAAACAATTGGCCTTGACTTCCCAGTGTTAAGCTCTAGTTTTTACATGTATCTATGTTTGTGCCTACACAATGTTGCCAAGAGTTTTTATGCTGTATAGCATTTTTGGGAGCTACTCTTTTGAGTTTTTTTTTTTGTGAATAGATCTTTTTGTTTCTTACAATTGCTAGTATGGACAGTGGTGAATTTCTGAATCTGTATCCATTGCACTGGTGCAAAACTCTTTACCTGGTTGGTAAATTCAAATTTTCTAGATATTCAGTATCATACTCTAAATATGCCAATTAACTCCGTCTTTTAGATTTGAATGATACTTAAGATTGTCCTTTCTCTTGGCTTTTGCGCACAATTTAATGATCTTTGTGGTCTCATTAAACCATAACTTAGGTGAGGCATGCTCAAGGAATCCATAATGTGGAAGGAGATATGAACTATAAAGCATATGCGTCTCTAGAATATTTCGACGCACACCTTACTCCACTTGGCTAGCAACAGGTAGGAAACAACTGACTTCCTGTGATACATAGTTGAATCTCTTACCTCTATTTTGTTTTTCAATCTAGAATAAAGTCCTTTATGGTAACTATAGGGTATGACAATCTTTAGCTCCTGTATCAAGTTGATAATTTGCGCAAGCATGTACATACAAGTGGGCTTTTGAATAGGATTGAATTAGTTGTCACATCTCCATTGCTAAGGTACCAATTCTCTTAACTTTTTGTGTATTAACTACCATAAGCTATCATTTTTGGAAAGAATGACTCCTCAAACTCTAGAATTCTGGATTTTTGTAGTCAATGTTGAGTTTGCTTATCCAACTTCTTAAACATACATATTTTCATGTCTTGAACTACGTAAACTGAATTTCTTGTATGAAGAAAGAAACTCCGGCAGAATTAGGCTGCAGCTAGCTTCAAAACTTGATAGTAGCTCTAAATTATAGATCAATGACTGTTTCTTTGGTCCTTTCTTTTTTTGAGCATTGAGTTGTGGTCTGTCAATGCCATTCCCACATGGTTAGTGCTGTTAAGCCAAATGAGTAGCTCGAAAACTCGTTCGAGCTCAGCTTGATAAGGTTCAAGCTTGGCTCGTTAATTTCAGTTAACGAGTTGAGCTCGAGTTCGAAATATACTCATTTAGTTATCGAGCCGAGTAAGCTCGAATTCCCTTCTTTATCGAGTAGCTCGATTGAGCTCGATAAAGAAGGGCATTTTTCTCATTTTAGCAGTCAAAGAGTAGAAATTTGGACTATGGTTCGATACTTCAATTGCATCGTTTCATTCTTCTTCTCCCTTCTGCCTCTCCACCGCACTCCACAAATAGCAATGCCGCAACCCACAGAACCTCTGCCTCTCCGCCGCAACCCATAGCCAGCAATACTCCAACAAAGCAACATCCACCAAGTCACCCACAATCGTTGGCCTTCCTGTTTTCTACCATCAACTATCCCTGCTTTCCACCAAAATCAACTAGTCCACTAGCACCTTTGTTTTCTTCCATTAACAACCGGTCCATCACCACGGCCAAAACCAGTCACCTCCAGTTAATCTATGCTCTTTGGTCTCCACCAAAAATCACTGCAAGAAACCATTGACCAGTCCAATTTGACTGGTTTCTCTAATCCACCATGATTTTTAGTAAGTTTTGTCTCTTTTCGTAGGTAAATTATCCTAAGTTGTACTGCAAACTTGACTGAAATATTCCCAGGTCTAGAGTCTTTAGCTGCATGCATTACCGACATGAAGAAAAAAAGAGGAAGATAGCATCCTTGTTTTTTAGTTGCATGCTTGTCCTTCCAAATTTTCTTTGAGCTCAATTAAAGAGAGAGTTTGAAGCTGTGGCCTGCTTTCTAGTACCGTAGTCTGTGCAGCAGTCATTCATGAGCATTCTATGGTTACCATTCAGATAATGTGCACTATATTTTGTTAGGGATTCAATGATGAGGGTCCTTCCAAATAAATGTAGTCATACATAATTCACTGGAAAGGACTGCTGCTTTTTGCTTGTATCAAAAAAATAGTATTATCCCCTTCCAAGAGTTCATAACCTGCTATCAATATTGAACAACCAATATAGCGTTTGCTTATTCTTCATGTTATTACATGGCCTTATGGGAGGGAGGGAGTTGTCTCTTCTTCTTATGTCTTGTGTGGTGTACTAAAATTATCTCCCTTTGGTCTCCCCACTTCATCACGGCTATATATATACATATTATGAGTCTAGATTTTGACGAAAAGCAGACGCTGATGTCATCCAAGTACATGATGATATTAATGATGTTGGTTTTCCATCAACTGGAAAAGAGAAATAACTTATTCGTGGAATGAACATGAATTCTTTGAGTGACTTGTGATTAACGGATGTCTAAGAATCTTATCTGGTGTCCAAAAGGAAAAAAAGAGCGAAGTGAAACAGTCTGTTAAAGCCTGATTCCTAAGCTAACATCTAAGATTCTCGGATCTCTGCCCCTCTTCCTGTTTGTGTAATTTACAATCCCAACTCCATTCCTTATCCGTGTAACACAGTCCAACTTTCAACTTTTCTCCCTTTCGGCTTTCCTAGATGTTGACCACCCTGACTGAGTTTGATTCGGATTAACTTGAGCAAAGAACCAGTCTTTCTTATAGTCACTGATAGTAAATAAGTAATAGTTTTTGTTACCTAGCACTTTATCTGATAGTAGAAGTTTTTGTTAAATTTCAGTATGCACTGCATTAAGTGGTTGAGTTATTAAATATCATATGGGCTTGATTGCATATGTTCCTTATGGATGTGACTCAAGTATATTTTCTCTTTTAAATAATAGGTATGTACAGTCCTCTATTTCATTCACACCAAGGATCATCAACAAGTCCTATTATGAAGGTTGGAAATGAAGCTGTAGATCAAAAACTTGAGGTGGAGTCTAATACTGATGGGATGAGCAAAGAAGAGATGGACTTAGATAACTTAGAGCAACCGAATAAAGGAGCAGAAACAGGGGACAAAGGTCCTGTTGAAGGAGCAAATCCATTTGAAAAAAAGCAACGGAAAAAGAAGTCAACAATATAGGAGGATATGACAGTAGTAAAATAGCTTGGTGGAACATTGAAAGTGCAGTACAATCACTGCAAAGAACTATTTGCCAAAAGCCCATCTGGAGCTACTTCTCAACACAAGCGTCACCTCAAAAATTGTCTACAAAAGAAGGTGGCTATTGGGGAGGAAAATCAAAATAGGCAGCAAGTGTTATCCTTCACCGAAGGACATTCGGATGGTATAACTTCTATAACTAATTTTTCCTATAATCATGCTAAAGTATGAGAGTTAGCAGCTCATATGGTTCTTGTACATGAGTATCTTTTCTCTATGTTGGACCATATTGTTTTAAACAAGTTCATGAAAGCTGCATCTTCATTTTATAAAAAGATTAACCGGCAAACAGTAAAGGAAGATTGTGTGACTGCTTACATGCTTGAAAATAGAAGGTTGAGAAATATATTAAAAGATGCCAATAGGGTTAGTATAACCACAGATTTGTGGAAATTTGGTCAAAAAATTCAATACATGATTGTGACAGGGCATTTTGTTGATAGTGATTAGGTGTTGCAAAAATGGGTTCTAAATTTTTGTAATGTCCCACCTCCTCACACAGGAGTAATTATTGCCGATGCTTTAAGTAAGTGTTTTCTTGAGTGGGGGATTGAGAATAAGATTTCTACTATAATTGTGGACAATGCTTCTTATAATGATGTATGCATTAGGAGACTTAAAGAGAATTTCTCTCTAAGAAAAAGGTTGAGCATTGGAGGAAAAATTTTTCATGTTAGATGTTGTGCCCATATACTTAATTTGCTTGTTCAAGATGGGCTTAATCAAATTGTTGATGTAATTGATGTTGTTCGAGAGGGGATTAAATATTTGAAAAATTCAGAGTCTCGTCTCAATGACTTTGCCAAAATAAAAAAAAACAACTTCAATTGCCTTCTAAAAAACTCAGTTTGGACTGCCCAACTAGGTGGAACAACACTTATTTGATGTTGGCTTCAGTTCTAGAGTTTAGGGATGTATTTCCCAGGTATGGGGACATTGATCCTGGGTTTCACTATGTCCCAAGTGAGTACGAGTGGATGAAAGTTGAAGAAGTATGTAAATTTTGGGTATTTTTTATGAGATCACCAATATTATTTCTGGATCCGATTACCAACGGCTAACTTTTTCTTGTAGAGTTGTATAGGATTAAAGAGCTATTAAATGAAAAGGCTGTCAATTTTTCTGATCATATTAGGTTTATGGCTGAGAGTATGGCACAAAAATTTGACAAGTATTGGGGTGAAAGCAATGTCTTGATGTCTTTGGGTGCTATTCTTGATCTGAGGTACAAAAGTTAATCATACTTTCCCAGTTATTTATGGAGAGAATGCAGCCCCTAGGTACATTGATGAGATTAGATACATTCTTTATGACCTCTATAATGAATATCTGGATGCTCACATCTCATCTCATAGCGAGGAACCACAAAGGGAAGCTGGAAAATGAAAACATGCAGAAATTACAAGTAAACCTACCCAAAGGGTTGCTAAAAAGCTTGGAGTTAATGTTCTAACTAGGAAAGAAAAATTTCAGATGATTGTTAGTGAAATTGACAAGGCTCTCCCTGAAAAATCAGATTTAGATGTCTATTTGTAAGAGGGCAGGTATGTTTGTGATGCAAATGCAAATCTTGATGTCTTGGGTTGGTGGAAAGGGGAAAGATGGAGGTTTCCTATATTGTCAAGATTGGCAAGTGATGTACTCGCTATTCCAGTTACAACCATGGCATTCGAATCTACTTTCAGTACTGGTGGTAGAATAATAGATGATAGGCGTGCTTCTATGTCTGTTTTGGGAATGATTGGATCCGCAATCTTCATGGGTTAAAAAACAAGTCTCATGTAAGTAAAATATATCTTCTACTAGTTGTTTATTTTGGCAGCTCATTTTATCTTGTTAGGAGTTGTAACTTTCTTGTTTTCATTTTGTAGGAACCACTTGATGCTCCTAAATCATCTACAATTGAAGAAATTGATCTTTCGGACATTTGAAGGTTGTTTTCTGGAATATGTGATGTTGTTTCTTGTGATTTGTGAAGCTAGTATTGTGAAGCTGTACTTTTTCTTGTGATTTTTGAAGGGGTTGCTGTACTTTTTCTTGTGATTTCTGAAGTTGGACAATTTTTTAGCTATGTAGTAGTGTTTTACATAGTTATTTGGTTGTAGTTTGTGCGTTTATTTGGCTGGACAAAACCTGTTATGGTATATTGGCTCTTATGGATGTTGCCTCGTATGGAATTAACCTGTAATTTGTGTATTTGTTGACTTTTATTCCTAGAGTTTGCGTTGTATGGATGTTATGGTCTTATATGTTGTCTCGCATGAAATGTGGTTAGTGTTTGTGTATTCTTGAATGTGAATGGCATTGTATTGGCAACTTAGCAATTTTTGTTGATTTTGGATAGGGTGTGCCATTTGTAGTGCTCGATTTGCCTAACTCTAGCCAATTATTACCATCCGCAGCTAGATATTTCGTTTATTAGATTGAATTAGCCTAACTCCAGACAATGCAATCCTTCATGATATTAGGTTGGAGTTTGTGTATTTGTATTGAATGGAATTATGTTGGACTTCGTATTTGTTGAGTGCTGGACCAATTTTTGGATCTATTGAATGGAATTATGTTGGACTTTGTATTTGTTGATTGCTCGACAAATATTTCGAATTCGAGCCTCGAGCCTCGAGCTCGGACAGATATTTCGAGCTTCAGCTCGAGCCCGTTCGAACCTGGCTCGTTTGTGATAAACGAGTTGAGCTCGAACTCGAGCTCGAGTCACATTTCAATTTTTCGAGTCGAGTTCAAGCGCATATCATGGATCGTCCGCACGGTCGAGGGAGCTCGAGCCTGGCTGGAATTATTCATGAGTCAAGCTACGCGTTCAGATACTCGGCTCGACTAACAGCTCTACACATGGTTGAGTGCACATTTTCAAGTACATGGGATGACGTTTTATAGGGTAATTGCTGTCAATGCCTGCTATCCCCTGATTCAAGGAGACTAAAGTTAACCGTTATACATTCAACTGAATAGTTGCTCCACAAGCTCTAACCTGATATGAAAAGGCATGCTTTGGCACCTTGACTTTATGCTTTTGGTTATGATGATTTATTCTAACACTACAGGACTATGCAAACTGCTGTTGGGGCATTTGGTGGTGATGGCTGTACAGACAGGACGGATATCCTGCCACTGATGTTGGCAAATGCAGGAAATAGTCGGCATGTTGCAATTTCAAGTCTTAATTGTCCTCCTATCATTGCATTAGAACTTTGTCGAGAGCATTTGGTAGGTCTTTTGAAGGTTAGGTGTGCACTTTTGATTTTAAATGTGAACATTCTTGTGGCTGTGGATAGCATTCTGATTTTCTTGGTTTCAAGTCGGGTGGAAAGGAACCTTTGATTTAATTACTAAGCTCAAATGCTTTATCCAGTTCGAGGGAATTATTTGGAACTCTTAATATTTCTTTTAGAACTCAAATATTACGACTACTTCCACTTAAATCCAGTGAATTTTCCATTTTCCTTTTTTTTTTGTTTATGAAAGACTAGAGGGTATGTGGTAGAGGTGAATATCTTACTCCAGATTCATATTTTATTTGCATAATTTCTACATTCATATTGAAGCCTAAATTATTTTCATCTAATAATCTGGTTGCAGGGTGTTCGTCCATGCGATAAGAGGAGAAGCATCTAATAATCTTTTTCATATTTAATATTTGAATTTGAATAACTGGGCATTTATGGACAAGATTGAAAATTACACCGCGCATCCTCCTAGTTATACTCTTTGGCTGCACAAATCGCAAGAATCTATTATTGCCATATCACCCACTTCCATTAATGTCTTTCAATGACATACTAGACTTTTGGCTGTGCCTTATCACGGCTTTTTTTATTTATTGCGAATTGATACAAATATGAATAATTTAAATATAAAAATTAACAACAATTCTACATGTTCATTCATATTAACTTTAAAAATTAATGCATTCTAAATGTTTAATTATTTACTAATTTTAAAAATTTGTTTACATACTTTCACTATAATATGATAGTATATATCAAATAATGTACCCTATATAAAAAACTTGGTAGATATTCTTTTAGATAATTTAAATTTTTATAATGGCAATAAATCTAGAACTGTATATTCATATTTAATTAAGTAGAAAAGATCTAGCAATCCATTTTTGTCATCAATAAATATTCAGTTTTCAACAATATTGGTAAATCTGTCAATGTAATAGTTAATTCTCTTTTTTTACACTAAATTAAATCAAAATTAGGGGAAGAGATAATGAACGTTTTGCATACTAATCAATGATATGGTGGAAGAAGGAAATAACTTATGGAATATGTAAGATTTCAATAATTATGATTTGAAAAAGGTTTTACTATAGTTCTATACTAGTGTTAATACCCGTGCTATGCACGGTGCTTACGTTATTGAAATAAATTAAAAGATTATACCAACATAATTTGGAAAAATTAAAAAATTATACCAACATAATTAAAATTTAAGATTTGTTTAACAATAGTTCAAAGTATGACAAAACTTGTAGATCATTCAAGAATTGTGTTTTTGCGAAAGATGGATCTTAAAATAATAATAATAATTTATATTAGAAAATGAATAATATATTGACAGAAATAAATATAATTGCATGTTTTATTTGATTTCAAAATGAAATATGTACAAACATTATGCATTAGATTTGATAATCTAGTGCAAAGGTGCGAAAATTTTTTATACCAGTCAACTTTTAGTATGAAAATTAATATTGGTGGTTTAATTAATTCTATTAAATTTCATAGAGTTCGTATTACAAAAAAATGTTCAGCAAGACTTGTATTTTTTGGAAGTGAACTTGCTGAACCTTTTTAAAATATTTCATTGGGATCACTATGGTGTGAAAATCGTTTTGTGATCAGTTGTTTTTTTCTTTGTAATCTTATAGGTTTGGAATTAAGACGTCATTGAAATCAATGATGGAGCCAATGGGGGCTAATGGAGGCCATAGCCCTCTTCCCCAAGTTTTAAAAATTTTAATTCAAATTATGTAAATATTTGTATAAAATAAAGTTGGCCCTCCTATTTTTTTACAATTTTAGTTTATATTATGAGAATATATATATATATGTATATATGTGTGTGTGTATGAATTAATTACATTTGAATTAATTTTTTACTTTAAAAAGTTATTTATTTTTTACATCCCTTTATAATTAAAGTTAATAATTGATATTTTTTGATGTCATATATTTCAACAGATGAAAATTATTTTAAAATGAAATACTTACAAACATTATGCATTCGGTTTGATAATTTTGTACAAAGATGCAAACATTTTTTACATCAATCAACTTTTAGTATGAAAATCAATATTGGTGGTTTAATTTAACTCTGTTGAATTTTGTGGAGTTGATACTATAAAAAAAATGTTCAGTGAGACCTGTATTTTTTAGAAGTGAACTTGCTGAGCTTTTTAAAAATATTTCAGTAGAATTACCATAGTCTAAAATTCATTTTGTGATCAATTGTTTTCTCCTTTGTAATCTTGCAGGTTTGGAATTAAGATGCCATTGAAATCAATAATGGAACCAATGGGGGCTAATGGGGGCCATAGCTCCCCCTCCCCTAAGTTTTAAAAATTTTAATTCATATTGTGTAATTATTTGTGTAAAACAAAGTTAGTTCTCCTAATTTTTTACAATTTTAGTTTATATTATGAGAATATATATATGTATATATGTGTGTGTGTGTGTGTGTGAATTAACTACTTTTGAATTAATTTTTTCTTAAGAAGTTATTTATTTTTATATCCCTTTATAATTAAAATTAATATTTGATTTTTTATGTCATATATTTAAATAAATAAAAATTATTTTGAACATAATACATAAAAATAATTTCGTGATACTACAAAAAAGTATTTAGTGAGGCCTGTATTTCTTAGAAATGAACTTGCTGAACCTTCTTAAAATATTTGAGTGAGATCACCATAGTGTTAAATTCGTTTTGTGATTAGTTGTTTTCTCCTTTGTAATCTTGCAGGTTTGGAATTAAGATGTCATTGAAATCAATGATAGAACCAATAGGGGCAAATGGGGCCATACCTCACCTCTCTCCAAAGTTTTAAAAATTTTAATTCATATTGTGTAAATATTTGTGTAAAACAAAATTAGCCCTCCTAATTTTTTATAATTTTAGTTTATATTATGAGAATATATATATATATATGTGTGTGTGTGTGTGCGCGCGCGCGTGTGTGTGTGAATTAACTACCTTTGAATTAATTTTTTATTGAAAAGTTATTTATTTTTTACATCTCTTTATAATTAAAATTAAAATTTGATATTTTTATATATCATATATTTAAATAGGTGAAAATTATTTTAAACATAACACATAAAAATAATTATGTTAGGAAAAATTTTAGCCCCTCTAGAAAAAAAATCTTGGTTTCGTCACTGATTGAAATGCTTGTAAGTGAGATTTATCCATGGTAAAAGTATGATACATAATTTTTTTTCACTGTATTTAATTTATATGATGACAAATAAAATGGGTAAATTGGATTAATGATCACCAGTTTTGTGAATGATTATGAGAGTAAAATATATTATGACAATAAGATACGTTGAATTGTGAAAATTATAATTTAAACAGACTTCTTAATTTTAGATATTTGACTTTCGTAATTGCGAATTTCTTAAATTAATAGTTAGTTATTACTATCAGTGATATGGTAAGTTTCAGTAGTAAATGTGAGACGTGAATTAGAATTTGCAGATATCATTTTACAGGGGTGGTTATTATCTGTTAGTTAAAATTTAGGAGTTTTAATTTTATGGGTTAGTAGGGAAGACGGGGGGTAAATGTGGGGAAAACGTGAGCATGATTATAGGAAGACATGGGGAAAACGTCTTCCTATTAATTATTATCTGTTAGTTAAAATTTAGGAGTTTTAATTTTATGGGTTAGTAGGGAAAACGTGAGCATGATTATAGGATTTGTAGGAGCGGTTATAAGATTAGTTAAGAGATAAACAGTTCTTAATTATAAAAATGTAAAATTCTATTAAAATGTGTTGACCTTGGTCCCTAGTTTTTGATGTTTACAAAATAATGGATAATACTAATATCTTTTCAAGAAATATTTTCAGTTGTGAAGTAAATCAGATTGAAAGATCAAGTGCAATTGAAAGGGACAAAGGCTGCTGAAAGCTGTCGGACGCTTGGATCGGACGTCCGATAATCATTGCGTAACTTCGGACGCTGAATATGTCTCCCCCGGACGTCCGATAGAAACAAGATGATTTCTCAAATCTCTTTGTTTGCTGTCGGACGCACAAAGAGCTTGCACCGGACGTCCGATAGAATTGAAAAAAATTTCTCAAACTCACTGCCTGCTGTCGGACGCAAAAAATAGGAGTACCGAACGTCCGATACTCCAACGACTAGTTGACTGTTCAGTTATTTTCTATCCGTTGGAAGCATTAATGAAGCACTTTCTTGGTCTCCTATAAATAGAGTATGGTCAGAATCTTTAAATAACTTTTGCACACTAAAGATACAAAAGATCTAGAATAGTTTTAGTGAGAAAACACTCTCCAAAGAAGATTTGTAGTCTTAGTGGTGTGAGATTCATTGTAAACTTTTCATTTGTGAGTGAATACTTCATGAGTGTAGCTCTGTGAGAGTTGTTCTGAGGGATAGTAAAACTTCTTAACTTGATCGAGTGGAGTTCGGGGCAAGGAGGAGGTGAACCTTCCTTTGTACACAAGAGTAATTGTAATTCATCAACTTGAAAAAGCTTGTTTGATTTAATCTACAAGCTCAGGAGGAGTTGGGTAGTTAATTGGTTTGCAATTCTTTCCTTTTTATTTACTTATTGTTACGTTTGTGATCTTTACATTGTATATCTCTTTCACTGGTTGTCTTCGATCCTTAAAAAATGTAAAAATGTAAAACATTTCTTAATTTTTTTCACTGTATTTAATTTATATGATGACAAATGAAATGGGTAAATTGGATTAATGATCATCAGTTTTGTGAATGATTATGAGATATGTGACTTTTGTAGTTGCGAATTTCTTAAATTAACAGTTTGTTATTACTATCAGTGATGTGGTTAGTTTCAATAGTAAATGTGAGACGTGAATTAGAATTTACAGAATCATTTTACAGGGGTGATTATTATCTATTAGTTAAAATTTAGGAGTTTTAATTTTATGAGTTAGTAGGGAAGATGTGGGGGGAATGTGGGGGAAACGTGAGCATGATTATAGGATTTGTAGGAGCGGTTATAGGATTAGTTAAGAGATAAACATTTCTTAATTATAAAAATGTAAAATTCTATTAAAATAGCATTCAGATTTTTGACAATTTTGGAAACTCCTTATCCAAAACTCCCTCTGCAATACATATAAACTAGTGTAAATACCCGTGCTACGCACAATGCTGACATTATTGAAAAAAATGAAAATAAAATGGTGAATAAAAAAAGGCTAAAAAATTGTACCAACCCAATTAAAATGTAATATCTGTCTAACAATAGTTTGAAATATAATAGAATGTGTATATCATTTAAAAACTGCCTTTTTCGGAAGATAGATCTTGAAAAAATAATAGAAATTTATATTAGAAAATAAATGATATATGAATAAAAATGAATATAATTGAATATTGTTAAAATGAAATACTTACAAATATTATGCATTCGATTTGATAATCTTGCATGAAGGTGCGAACATTCTTCACACCAATCAACTTTTAGTATGAAAGTCAAAATTGGCGATTTAATTAATTTTGTTGAATTTTGTGGAGTGCGTACTACAAATAAAAATGCATGATCTTTGCATGAATTGATTCGTTGATTGAACAACCTATTACCATTTTCCTAAGAATTAAGTACGAAATTCAAAATTAGTGTATTTTTTTACATAGTTTATAAACAGCATTATAAAAAATAAATATTTATCAAGAAATTCTACATTTCCTTGTAATTCTCTGAGATAAGAAGCATCACAATCAAATTCGAATCGTGCATGTCTGTCTTGTAGATTAAGATGCATGTTACTACTGGAATATTTGATTTGTATGTTAACATTATACCTGTTTGACGAATAAAATGTTATATACAATACAAAAAAATATGTTGAAATTAAAAGTACATGAAATTAATTACCTAACAACAGTGTCGACCACGTCATTACAATGCAGACCAAAGTGACAAAGAATCAGATAATGACAATCTTTTTGTAATAAGAAACATTAACTCTTTTGGCCTAAAAGTACGGAAATTGTCATCATGACAATATCAAATACCATACATAGTTATCGAACTCCAAGAATCTAAACTAAGTCACAAACAATCTGAAAATGTAAATTTTCTATCGTAAGAAATTTCTCATATCAAATTCCATCATTTGTGTATCTGGACGGAATTTAGTTCTATCAAAAGTCAAATACCAATATTTGTGCCATAGGGAAAAAAATGACATAAAAACAGTGATGAACATCTATTGCTCTAACCATAAAATAAATTTTTATGCTTACTGTTTCGTAATAAGTTGTTATTGAATCATGAGAAAATGAATCTCAAATGATGACCTATTGCCTAATATTTCACTTCTATTTAAAGACGAAAGACAATAATAGCAATAATCCATCGAAAATATTACATTATTGGGAATAATATATAAAAAACAATGAAAATGCAAATGTTTAAAGAATAAACAGTACCAGAATCTCTAATTTGATGCGAACGACGTTTTAATTGGTGTAGTTGGGATTTTGTCCTTCGAATTTGATGTGAGATTTCTCTTTCGTCAATGCAAAGTTGCTGAAACTTTTTGAACTGCTGTGTGGAATTGTTGCGGTGTACGTTTCGTTTTCTAAACAAATGGTTCCTTCTTTGTAATCTTGCGAGTCTGAAATTTAGCTGTCGTTGAAATGCTTATAGGCAGGCATGTTTCATAGTGAAATTAGGTTAAGGGCTAAGATGGATACCATAAAAAAGCTGACAGAGATAATAAGTTCTTGGAAAAAACACAAGAAAGTTCTCTTAATTGGAGTGAGCACACAAGAAAGTTGAATGAGGATGCTATGTTTTACAGGACTTTTAATTGGAGTGGAATTCTTAAATTGGAGGACTCTTAATTGGAGTGGGAAAGTGGGGGAAAATGTAGGGAAAACGTGAGCATGATTATAAGATTTTTAGGAATAGTTATAGGATTAGTTAAGAGATAAATATTTCTTAAATTGGAGGACTCTTAATTGGAGTGAAAAACGTGGAGAAAATGTGGGGAAAATGTGAGCATGATTATAAGATTTGTAGTATAGTCAATAACTTAATAGTATACTCAAATCACCGATGAGATAAAAGTTTGCCTAAATAAGCTTTACAGTGTCCTAATTCCTTGCAAAAAAAGGCGCTAAATATCCTGATTGGCATAACAAGTTTCGGCAACGTGCTAGTGGCATCTAGTTCTAATTTTTTTGGGGTCAAAATCTAGTTCTAATTGGTTCTGCTGTTTCTCGATCATGTTGTATGCTTTCGAATTCTACTTAGCGTGTAATAATTGATAATGGCTTATTCTATTCTTTCATGGTATTGGACCGGTGAAAACCACACTAGAAGTGTGGTAAATTTACTATAAACTCCTAATATTATCTCCCCTAATTTTTGTATACTTTTTAAAAAATTTAAACTTTTGTCAACAATAGGATGGTCACGCAAAAAAAAAAAAAAAAAGGGACTGGTCACACATTTCATTCTTTGCTCTAAAGAACTCAATTTAGCAAATTTCTTAGAATAATGGTGAAAAAATCATAACAATGGAGGAACCTGGGTTTGTTTCTTTTTTTTTTTTTTTGGGATCTGAAACAACCCTATTCATTTTTAAAAAATAAATAAATTGGCCATCTTATGCTCATTAAGAAAGGGAAAATTTTTGGTCACCGTACATGGATGTCCGGTCATCCTAAAGGGAAAAAAAATAATTGTTCCGTTCTTGCAATTTTTTTAGGGTTAAATATAGTAAGTCCCTTAACTTTACATTTAGTTGCACTTTACCCCCTCAACTTTACATTTAGTTGCACATTTGTGATTTTTTTGAAACGTGATTGTAATTTGCAAAGTTCATTTGCAGGGGTGGTTATAGGATTAGTTTAGTGATAAATATTTATTAATTATAAAAATATAAAATTATATTAAAATAGCATACAAATGAGCATTTGTCTTTAATTAAGGAGTAAAAAGGATTTAAAGTATAAATAACAAATTATAAAAGGTTTATGAAGTAGATAGTGGAAAATTTTTAATTTTTAAATTTTAAATTTGACTGGAGATAGAGTTGGTTATAACCCACTACTTTTTATGTATTAAAATAAATACAAAAATCTAAAAAAAAAAAATAAGAAGTTTGGAAACCATTGAGAGGCTCTCTCCTAAAAACCCACTCTGCAATACATATAGATATAGATACTAATTTGATAGAAAGCAGATATCGTTAAGATTAAATTAGTTATTTTTTAAAGTTAGAAATAATTTTTAAACATATAATATAATCCAAATAGGATTTAATATGGGTATAAAACCCAAGTGACCCACAATCTGTGATTTCATATACATATATAGAGAGAGAGAGAGAGAGAGAGAGAGAGATTTGATTTGGATTGTTGATTTTAAAATTGAAATAATTTAAAATGAACAATCCAAACTAGACAAGCATTCATTGTACTCAAGGTTTTAAAACCCATACCATTCATTGAACTGGAAAAATCATCGAGTCACGGGTCACTTATTCAACCATTGGACTAACCGTTTTTTGACCCATAATGTCATAAATAAAAAATAAATTATATATTACTACTTTTGTCATATCTGCAATTTGCACGCCCCACAAACTAAAAGAAAAGCAAAGATACAAAGCAAAAGCAAAGAAAAAAAAAGAACTATGATTATATCAATATGACAAGTTTGAAACCAACGAAACAAGAATCTTACTTTAGAAAATTAGCAAATTACAAAGTAAAACAAAAAAAAATCATAGATTAGGAAATCAAACCTACGCATATGATTTAGGCACAAAATTGAACTTTAATGGAGGAATTTGAGAGATTAATGGTGAGATGATGAAGAGAGAGATGATTAGGAATAAAAGAAATTGAAGAAAATTAGGTAAAATATTAGAAATAAAAGAAAGGAAGAAAATTAGAGTCTTGGGTCTTGATTCGAGTCGAGTATAAGCTATGGCTATCTAATTAGTTTCTAGTTTACTTTTTTTTTTCTTTTTGTCCTCTTTTTTCTTTTTCTTTTTTTAAATTTGGACCAATTGAATGAACCAAACTGGTTTAGAAAAAACCATTTCGATTTGATGGTTCACCGATTGGACCAGCCGGATCAATTGATTTTCACTAAATAAAGTGATTTTTTTAGTCCCACTGGATTTGAAGCATAATCCGGCTTGGACAGCTATCCGATTGACGGTTCAATCTGTTCGATCGGACGATTTGGGCTAGATTTTAAAACTTTGATTATACTCTTTGGCTGCACAAATGGCAAGAATCTATACTTGCCATATCACCAACTTCCATTAATATTAATATCCCTCAATGACATATTCGAGAAAAATATGCTTTTTTCGTAATATGGATCGAAAAGTTACTTAAAAAATGAGAAATTGAATTATTTAATGGATTAATCTTTCCTACATTACACTGTCAGCGTTGGATGGATGACAACTATGCAAATTTTGAATTTGAAATTCAACTTTTGCACACATTTTATGTATCTAACGGTGATAGTGTATACACTATCAGTGTATATAAGATTTAGGTTTCAAAACTAAATCTTCAATGATAATACAAAAAGATTTCCAAATGTCATGCTTATCATCTCCATAGTAATCGTAAACCTATCCTTCTTGATAATTTCAAACTTTCCCTTTCAATCAATTTCTGTAGTTAATATGTTGAATAATTTTAAGGACAAACTTTTTATACATTATCAATATATAGTTTTTTACATTACCATGTTTAGATCATATCAAATAATATGAATTTAAATTTGAAATTTAAATCATATACATGTGGCATTCATCTAAAACTGCTAGTGTAAAAAAATTAATACTCTTTCCATGTATAAAAAGTTAATCCTAATTGTAAATGCTTGAAACTTCCTTATTAATTTCAGTGCTTGATTCATTCTTGTAGTATTGGTATTTTTGTCCTTCTAACTAATTCATGTAGTGATAGTTAGTTCTATCTTGTCATTTTTTTGGTATTTATATCTTGAAATATATCAATGTTTCAACTCTTATTACTATCCATACATCTATACTATATACTATTCACCAACCCATGCCTTCTAATAGTATGACGCGTGTTATTTCCTAAGAATTTTGGATTATTTTACTATTTAATCAATCCAATTAATGTGTCTAATCGTTATCAGTTTGTTTAGTTCAAATGTTTAAATCACTATATTTGAGGCAGAAAAATGTTTTGTTAAACTAACTTATCAAAAAGCATGTCTAAATAAATATTTTACTTTAATATTTCGTTTAGGTAGAAAAAATTTAGTGAAACTAACTTAGCAATACACCTTTTCTAAGTAAAATTTACTACTTTGAGGTTTTCCTTAGTTGCAAATGACAAATAGCATATACATACTTTGACATGTGTTATTTCTCAAGGATTTTGAATTATTTTATTCTTTAATTAATTCAATTAACGGTATCTAATAGTTATTAGTTTGTCTAGTTCAAATGTTTAAATCCCAATACTTTAGACAGGAAAATGTTTTGTTATACTAACTTATCAAAAAACCTATCTAACATTTTTCCTTTAGGCAAAAAAAGTTTAGTTTAACTAACTTATCAATAAGCCTCCTTAAGTAAAATTTTCTACTTAAATGTTTCCCTTAGATGGAAACGATAAAGGATTTGTAGACACCAAATTTTTAATTTATTTTTATTTTTTACTTTCATTAATTAAATGTTAATTATTATTCATTTTTAGTCTCTTAGTTTTTATTTTAAGACATTTTTAGTATTTAAATTTCAAAAAAAGAAAATTTCCACAAAAAGTTGTTTTAATCATTTTGGATTCAATTTGAAAAATATATATAATTTTGTTTCTTTACTTAAATTAATTTTTGAAAGAAAAATACAAAAAATAATAATAAGGAAAAATGTTTAAATAGGTGTAAGCTTGCATGTGGGACAAGTGTCCCTTTGTGTCTTTGACAACACAACACCTAGAAGGTGAGATGTTGGGACACTTGGTTGGTTTATGTAATTTTGGGGGAACAAAAATCAAAAAGAAAAAGGGGTTACGGCTAGGTTTTGAAGGGAGATATTTTGGAAAAAAAAAAACAGAGAGCCTCTTCTGAGAGCAAGGGGAAAAGAAAAGGAAAAACAGAGCAAAAGAGGGGCGGCGGACAAGGACGGATGGG
The DNA here is from genome assembly GCF_003713205.1 of Coffea eugenioides. Classification (NCBI taxonomy): domain Eukaryota; kingdom Viridiplantae; phylum Streptophyta; class Magnoliopsida; order Gentianales; family Rubiaceae; genus Coffea; species Coffea eugenioides. The sequence goes on along the minus strand of NC_040045.1, from coordinate 22,735,076 downwards.
CAAGAAAAACTGAGGGAATCCAGGAAAGGGCCACGAACGAGAGAAAAAGGGGAACAAAAGGAAGGGAAAGGGCTTCAGCTAAAACAGAGTGGCAAAAGGAAATTCGATGGAAGAAATTGGAGCAGTTGCCGCCGCTAGAATCCACCGCCACCACCGCAAATTGCTATTACCGCCTGAGAAATCCTCACCAAGGAAGCACTATAAGTCATTTTTTTTTCTTCGAATTTCAGTCTGCCTTTCAAGCACAAATGCTGAAAATTCCAACCCCAAGCACGTCTTTTGTGAATCTGTTGTTGCAATTTCTTGTCGATTGTCTGCAATTCGAGCACACACAATCTATGTGTTTGATTTTGACTGAAATCTTTGTTTTCTAAACAATTTTGGGTCCGATTGTAGTCTCAATGGAGCAAAGGATTGATGAAATTTTTAATTCCCTTAACCTGTTTGATGAAATGCCTGATTGAAAGTCCTAATTGAAAGATGATTTGTTTGCATTTTTACATATGAAGAAACCGGATAAGTCAGCGAGCTCGTCTTCTTGCATTTGAGAAATTTGGTGTATTGGTGTCTTGCACTTGTTCTGTTTTTCGTTCCCTTATGCTTCCCTTTGTATGAATCCGAATTAACGTTTGTGAATTTCGTTGTCTGATGGGGAATGGCTAGAGTTAAAACTGTTTTTTGGTATTGCCTGATAAGAAGACGAAAATGGCCGTACTGATGCTTAAACCGTTTGGAGAAGATGATCATTTGACTAGGTTTATAATTTTAGCCCTTCCATCCTCTCTTTCTTCGTAATTTAACCCCCAAAGTTTTTAGGACTTCATAATTTGACCCCAAGACTTTTATAAAGGCTTTCAATTGGGTCCCTGCTACAATTTGCAAATTGGTCCTTGAGCTTTATCTTTCCTTCTAGTTTAGCCCCAAAAGTTCTGGAAATAGTGACTTGGCCCTAAAAACTTTTTGATATTTTTGATTTGGTCCTTGACAGCTTTAATTTCGCAACTTCATTGCTTGTTTGCTTCAATTAGCCATCATATTTTGTTTAAACTGCATTTAATTCATATTTTTAAGGGCTTTATGACCAATTGAGCTTGTGTTTGCATATTTTCTTTAGTTTTCTCAATTAAAGTGATGCCTTGATCCTTTCTTTGTTTTTGAAGGGTAAATAAGTAATTTCGTCTCATTATGGCCTCAACTCAAGGGAGGTACACTCTATCCCTTATTTTGACTTTAATTGATCCTATGTGCCCTTATGTGATTTTATGTGCTTAATTGCATGCTTTTTGAATGTTTTCATTTTATTTATTTATTTATTCGCTTTATTTGTTTTAATTTTGTATATTTATTTTAGTTCAATTTTAATTATTTGAAATGCATTTAAATGCCGAGTTGTAATAGTTAGGGGTTTATTTATTTATTTATTTTTATTCCTTTCCGCTTTTAGATTGTAGTTAGGATCCCCCAAATGTAATAATTAGGATTTTATTTGCTTTATTTGCCTTATATGCTTTACATGCTTATGTTTTATGTGTTACCGCTTTCTTAGGGCCTTACATCTAGATATCATGCCTACGTGCTATGTGTTTATGTGATATTATATATTTATATGCTTTTATTAGGGTTTTACATGATTTATCTGATTGTAACAACTGCATGTCGTCACCACGCTAGTCCAACACTAGTTGTGGTCCCCTTTCTCGAATCCACACTAGTCCAATACTAGTTGTGGCTCTTTGTTCTGATTCTCTCACCAGTCCAACGCTAGTGAGAATTTATAGATATGGGTTAGTCCAACGCCAGACCCTTAGAGACCACCTCACTAGATCATGTTTACATTGCATGTCGTGCATTTTTTCCATTTTTAGGATCCTTATCATTTTTTCATATAATATTTCCTCTAATAAAATATCCCTTGCCCCTATGTGTGTATAACATTTAGATTTACATCTCATTTAGGAAATTGGGGGTAGATTAGTGCATTTGCTTGATTAGACTAGGAAATAACCCCTCAAATATGGGATATGGACGAGTTTGACTCTCTAGTCTTAGCACGCTCATATTCCCTCTGTTAAAGGAAAAATTGAGTCACGAACATTGGTCCCCCATACCCGACATGATGCATTCCTTTAGAACATGTATAGTTGCATCATTATGATTACTTTTATTATTTTCCTTTTCTTTCTTTAGAGTCTCATATTTTTGCATTATTCGTGACCTCTTCAAATAATACCTATTGGGCATCACAATTAATGTGATTGGCACCAATTAAATTTTGAAGAGATATTTTGACCCCTTCGATACCCTCTTAGGTCTAGGGTTTCCATTCATATAGTACGTCCAAATGTGATAAATTCTTAGATTACAATAAGAAAATTTTTGACAAAATCACGCAACTAGTTTTGGCTAGGTTGAAAGGGTGCCTTGGATTTTACCCTTGCTTTCCCTTTCTTCAAATGTGACTCCCGAACATGTTTTTTTTATTTTCGTATACTTGGAGTCGTTTAAAAAGGATTTTATACTTTTTCTTTTAAATTTCATTTTTAGGTGATTTGGTACACCTTAACTCTATACCAAGTGGCGACTCTGATTTTTTATTCAAAAACCTTTTTTAAACTATAATTTGAGCCCAAATCGTCGCATTACAAGTCCCATTTAGGCCCATTTTCTTTTAAATCAAAAATTCATTTTCCAATCAAAAATTGAATTAAAATTCAATTTTTTAAACCATTTATTTTTATTTTTTAAAAAATGGGGTGTGACACCAGGTGATTCCACTGGAGACTTAGAGAGTCCAAGCGTATTGATTTTGTCAAACTTTTTCTTCTTTTAAACTTCTTATATATCACATTTGGAGGTTTAGGGTTGCATTTTTCCTTTTTTAGGGTTTCTGCATATACCACGCGCATAATCACTCCTCGCACACTGTGTATGTAATGAATGGATGATTCATTTATTTACTTTTACTTGTATCGTGCTTGCATCTTAGGGGGGGGGGAGTTACACTCATTAGGGCTTCAACTCAATGGAGGCACACTCTATCCCTTATTTTGACTTTAATTGATCCTATGTGCCCTTATATGCTTAATTGCATGCCTTTTGAATGTTTTCATTTTACTTATTTATTTATTCGCTTTATTTGTTTTAATTTTGTATATTTATTTTAGTTCAATTTTGATTATTTGAAATGCATTTAAATGCCGAGTTGTAATAGTTAGGGTTTATTTATTTATTTATTTTTATTCCTTTCCCTTTTTAGATTGTAGTTAGGATCCCCCAAATGTAATAATTAGGGTTTTATTTGCATTATTTACCTTGTATGCTTTACATGCTTATGTGTTATGTGTTACCGCTTTTTTAAGGTCTTGCATCTAGATATCATGCCTATGTGCTATGTGTTTATGTGATATTATGTATTTATATGCTTTTATTAGGGATTTACATGATTTATCTGATTGTAACAACTACATGTCGTCACCACACTAGTCCAACGCTAGTTGTGGCATCCTTTCTCGAATCCACACTAGTCCAATGCTAGTTGTGGCTCTTTGTTCTGATTTTCTCACTAGTCCAACGCTAATGAGAATTTATAGATATGGACTAGCGTAACGCTAGACCCTTAGAGACCCCCTCGCTAGATCATGTTTACATTGCATGTCATGCATTTTTTTTTTCCTTTTTAGGATCCTTATCATTTTTCATATAATATTTCCTCCAATAAAATATCCCTTGCCCCTATGTGTGTATAACATTTGGATTTACATCTAATTTAGGAAATTAGGGGAAGATTAGTGCATTTGCCTAATTAGAGTAGGAAATAACCCCTCAAATATGGGATATGAACGACTTTGGCACTCTAGTCTTAGCACGCTCATATTCCCTCTGTTAAAGGGAAAATTGAGTCACGAACATTAGTCCCCCATACCCGACATGATGCATTCCTTTAGAATATGTATATTTGCATCATTATGATTACTTTTATTATTTTCCTTTTCTTTCTTTAGAGTCTCATATTTTTGCATTATTCGTGACCTCTTCAAATAATACTTATTGGGCATCACAATTAATGTGATTGGCACCAATTAAACTTTAAAAAGATATTTTGACCCCTTTGATACCCTCTTAGGGTTAGGATTTGTATTCATATGCTAGGTCCAAATGTGATAAATTCTTAAGTTACAATAATAAAATTTTTGACAAAATCATGCAACAAGTTTTGGCTAGGTTGAAAGGGTGCCTTGGATTTTACCTTTCTTCAAATGTGATTGTCGAACACGTTTTTTTCATTTTCGTAGATTTGGAGTCGTTTAAAAAGGATTTTTTACCTTTTCTTTTAAAATTCATTTTTTGGTGACTTGATACACCTTAACTCTATACCAAGTGGCGACTCTGATTTTTTATTCAAAAATTCTTTTTAAACTATAATTTGGGCCCAAATCGTCGCATTACAAGTCCCATTTAGGCCCATTTTCTTTTAAATCAAAAATTCATTTTCCAATCAAAAATTGAATTAAAATTCACTTTTTTAAACCATTTATTTTTATTTTTTAAAAATGGGGCGCGACAGCTGGCGACTTCACTGGAGACTTAGAGAGTCCGAGCGTATTGATTTAATCAAACTTTTTCTTCTTTAAATTTCTTATATATCACATTTGGAGGTTTAAGGTTGCATTTTTCCTTTTTTGGGGTTTTTGCATCTACCACGCGCGTAATCACTCCTCGCACACTGTGTATGTAATGAATGGATGATTTATTTATTTACTTTTACTTGTATCGCACTTGCATCTTAGGGGGGGGAAGAGTTACACTCATTAGGGTCTCAACTCAAGGGAGGTACACTCTATCCCTTATTTTGACTTTAATTGATCCTATGTGCCCTTATGTGATTTTATGTGCTTAATTGCATGCCTTTAGAGTGTTTTCATTTTATTTATTTATTTATTTATTTATTTATTTATTCGCTTTATTTATTTTAATTTTGTATATTTATTTTAGTTCAATTTTGATTATTTGAAATGCATTTAAATGCCGAGGTGTAATAGTTAGGGGATTATTTATTTATTTATTTATTTTTATTCCTTTCCCCCTTTAGATTGTAGTTAGGATCCCCCAAATGTAATAATTAGGGTTTTATTTGCTTTATTTGTCTTGTATGCTTTACATGCTTATGTGTTATGTGTTACCACTTTCTTAGGGCCTTGCATCTAGATATCATATCTATATGCTATGTGTTTATGTGATATTATGTATTTATATGCTTTTATTAGGGCTTTACAAGATTTATCTGATTGTAACAACTGCATGTTGTCACCACATTAGTCCAACGCTAGTTGTGACCCCCTTTCTCGAATCCACACTAGCCCAATGCTAGTTGTGGCTCTTTGTTCTGATTTTCTCACAAGTCCAGCGCTAATGAGAATTTATAGATATGAGCTAGCGTAACGTTAGACTCTTAGAGACCCCCTCGCTAGATCATGTTTACATTGCATGTCATGCATTTTTTTCATTTTTAGGATCCTTATCATTTTTTCATATAATATTTCCTCTAATAAAATATCCCTTGCCCATATGTGTGTATAACATTTGGATTTACATCTCATTTAGGAAATTAGGGATAGATTAGTGCATTTGCCTGATTAGAGTAGGAAATAACTCCTCAAATATGGGATATGGACGACTTTGGCACTCTAGTCTTAGCACGCTCATATTCCCTCTGTTAAAGGGAAAATTTAGTCACGAACATTAGTCCCCCATACCCGACATGATGCATTCTTTTAGAACATGTATATTTGCATCATTATGATTACTTTTATTATTTTCCTTTTCTTTCTTTAGAGTCTCATATTTTTGCATTATTTGTGACTTCTTCAAATAATACTTATTGGGCATCACGATTAATGTGATTGGCACCAATTAAACTTTGAAGAGATATTTTGACCCCTTCGATACCCTCTTAGGGCTAGGGTTTGCATTCATATAGTACGTCCAAATGTGATAAATTCTTAGGTTACAATAAGAAATTTTTGACAAAATCACGCAACTAGTTTTGGCTAGGTTGAAAGGGTGATTTGGATTTTACCATTGCTTTCCCTTTCTTTAAATGTGACTCTCGAACACGTTTTTTTTTTTATTTTCGTGGACTTGGAGTCGTTTAAAAAGGATTTTATACTTTTTCTTTTAAAATTCATTTGTAGCTGATTTGGTACACCTTAACTCTATACCAAGTGGCGACTCTGATTTTTTATTCAAAAACCTTTTTTAAACTATAATTTGAGCCCAAATCGTCGCATTACAAGTCCCATTTAGGCCCATTTTCTTTTACATCAAAAATTCATTTTTCCAATCAAAAATTGAATTAAAATTCAATTTTTTAAACCATTTATTTTTATTTTTTAAAAAATGGGGCGCGACAGCTGACGACTCCACTGGAGACTTAGAGAGTCCGAGCGTATTGATTTAGTCAAACTTTTCTTCTTTTAAACTTCTTATATATCACATTTGGAGGTTTCGGGTTGTATTTTTGCTTTTTTAGGGTTTTTGCATCTATCACGCGCGTAATCACTCCTCGCACACTGTGTATGTAATGAATGGATGATTCATTTATTTACTTTTACTTGTATCGCGCTTGCATCTTAGAGCGGGAGGAGTTACACTCATTAGGGCTTCAACTCAAGGGAGGCACACTCTATCCCTTATTTTGACTTTAATTGATCTTATGTGCCCTTATGTGATTTTATGTGCTTAATTGCATGCCTTTTGAATGTTTTCATTTTATTTATTTATTTATTCATTTTATTTGTTTTAATTTTTTATATTTATTTTAGTTCAATTTTAATTATTTGAAATGCATTTAAATGCCGAGTTGTAATAGTTAGGGGTTTATTTATTTATTTATTTTTATTCATTTCCCCTTTTAGATTGTAGTTAGGATCCCCCAAATGTAATAATTAGGGTTTTATTTGCTTTATTTGTCTTGTATGCTTTACATGCTTATGCGTTATGTGTTACCGCTTTCTTAGGGCTTTACATCTAGATATTATGCCTATGTGCTATGTGTTTATGTGATTTATGTATTTATATGCTTTTATTAGGGATTTACATGATTTATTTTATTGTAACAACTGCATGTCGTCACCACACAAGTCCAACGCTAGTTGTGGCCCCCTTTCTCGAATCCACACTAGTCCAATGCTAGTTGTGGCTCTTTGTTCTGATTTTCTCACTAATCCAACGCTAATGAGAATTTATAGATATGGGCTAGCTCAACGTTAGACTCTTAGAGGCCCCCTTGCTAGATCATGTTTACATTGGATGTCATGCATATTTTCCATTTTTAGGATCCTTATCATTTTTTCATATAATATTTCCTCTAATAAAATATCCCTTGCCCCTATGTGTGTATAACATTTAGATTTACATCTCATTTAGGAAATTAGGGATAGATTAGTGCATTTGCCTGATTAGAGTAGGAAATAACTCCTCAAATATGGGATATGGACGACTTTGGCACTCTAGTCTTAGCACGCTCATATTCCCTCTGTTAAAGGGAAAATTTAGTCACGAACATTAGTCCCCCATACCCGACATGATGCATTCTTTTAGAACATGTATATTTGCATCATTATGATTACTTTTATTATTTTCCTTTTCTTTCTTTAGAGTCTCATATTTTTGCATTATTTGTGACTTCTTCAAATAATACTTATTGGGCATCACGATTAATGTGATTGGCACCAATTAAACTTTGAAGAGATATTTTGACCCCTTCGATACCCTCTTAGGGCTAGGGTTTGCATTCATATAGTACGTCCAAATGTGATAAATTCTTAGGTTACAATAAGAAATTTTTGACAAAATCATTTAAATGCCGAGTTGTAATAGTTAGGGGTTTATTTATTTATTTATTTTTATTCCTTTCCCCCTTTAGATTGTAGTTAGGATCCCCCAAATGTAATAGTTAGGGTTTTATTTGCTTCATTTGTCTTGTATGCTTTACATACTTATGTGTTATATGTTACCACTTTCTTAGGGTCTTACATCTAGATATCATACATATGTGCTATGTATTTATATGATATTATGTATTTATATGCTTTTATTAGGGCTTTACATGATTTATCTGATTGTAACAACTGCATGTCGTCACCACACTAGTTCAACACTAGTTGTGGCCCCCTTTCTCGAATCCACACTAGTCCAATACTAGTTGTGCCTCTTTGTTCTGATTTTCTCACTAGTCCAGCACTAGTGAGAATTTATAGATTTGTGCTAGTCCAACGCTAGATCCTTAGAGACCTCCTCACTAGATCATGTTTACATTGCATGTCATGCATTTTTATTCATTTTTAGGATCCTTATCATTTTTTCATATAATATTTCCTCTAATAAAATATCCCTTGCCCATATGTGTGTATAACATTTGGATTTACATCTCATTTAGAAAATTAGGGATAGATTAGTGCATTTGCCTGATTAGAGTAGGAAATAACTCCTCAAATATGGGATATGGACGACTTTGACACTCTAGTCTTAGCACGCTCATATTCCCTCTGTTAAAGGAAAAATTTAGTCACGAACATTAGTCTCCCATACCCGACATGATGCATTCCTTTAGAATATGTATATTTGCATCATTATGATTAATTTTATTATTTTCTTTTCTTTCTTTAGAGTCTCATATTTTTGCATTATTCGTGACATCTTCAAATAATACCTATTGAGCATCACAATTAATGTGATTGGCACCAATTAAAATTTGAAGAGATATTTTGGCCCCTTCGATACCCTCTTAAGTCTAGGGTTTGCATTCATATAGTACGTTCAAATGTGATAAATTCTTAGGTTACAATCAGAAAATTTTTGACAAAATCACGCAACTAGTTTTGGCTAGGTTGAAAGGGTGCCTTGGATTTTACCCTTACTTTTCTTTTCTCCAAATGTGACTCCCGAACGCGTTTTTTTTTTATTTTCGTAGACTTGGAGTCGTTTAAAAAGGATTTTACATTTTTTCTTTTAAAATTCATTTTTAGGTGACTTGGTACACATTAACTCTATACCAAGTGGCGACTCTGATTTTTTATTCGAAAATCCTTTTTAAACTATAATTTGGACGCAAATCGTCGCATTACATGTCCCATTTAGGCCCATTTTCTTTTAAATAAAAAATTCATTTTTCAATCAAAAATTGAATTAAAATTCACTTTTTAAAACCATTTATTTTTATTTTTTAAAAAATGGGGCGCGACAGCTGGCGACTCCACTGGAGACTTAGAGAGTCCGAGCGTATTGATTTTGTCAAACTTTTTCTTCTTTTAAACTTCTTATATATCACATTTGGAGGTTTAGGGTTGCATTTTTCCATTTTTAGGGTTTTTGCATCTACCACGCGCGTAATCACTCCTCGCACACTGTGTATGTAATGAATTTATGATTTATTTATTTACTTTTACTTGTATCGCGTTTGCATCTTAGAGGAGGGGAGGAGTTATCCTAGAACCGTCGACCGCATTTTGATGGTATAATCCCTCCCCTCAAAAGAAAAGCACTTCATACATGCATGCATAGTTTTATTTATCTATTTTTTTCTTTATCGTGGGCGCTATCCCACACCTCCCTGTCGGATTAGGATTGATTTCCTTAAGTAGGCGAATGGTGTGCACTGCGCCCATAGCGATGCCTAAGGGATCACTCGAGCCATCGACCGAAGGCCTTGGGATTGATGACCCTTCGCCTTTAGGTCTGAATGCTTGAGAACCTTGAGATTTATCGAGTCTAGATGCATTAGTAAGCCAAATCTCATGCATCCATATTAGAATTGCCTAGGGTAGAGTCGACCTTATCCTGAATTAGGAACACTAGGCACGATGGGAAGGATTCCACCCTTCTTTCCTTATTTTTCTTTATTGCCTTTTATATCAATTAATTGCCTCAACATGTTATTTGATTACTTGTTGAACTAATATTTTCTTGTTTTCTTGTCTTTTGCATTCACCAACACTAGAAAATAAGAGATCTGACATGATCCTCTTCTAGAACCTACCCTTTTAGATAGGTTATTGCATGTTTAAGATTTCGATGTATTGCATTTATAGGTTAATAATTGCATATCATTTTAGACCCACACTGGCATACAAAGGGTCCCGTTAGGTCATGCTTTCGTTGCATATTTAATTGCTTTGATAAAATTGGTATCATGCATAAACCTTAGAGGGAATGCCATTTAGGGGATCCCACGATAGGAATAAGGCGCCTTGTGTCTCGGATATGTAATTCAATGAGACTGGCACGTCTATATTTTTTGTACCATCCAAAGGGTAGTGCACGAGATAAGGTAGGATCCGATCTTTTTGAAGACGGTAAAGCAATTTTTGCACATTAGAATATGAGTATCTAATAATCAACTTTTGGTCATTTTAATATAGTTGGTAAAACTCCCTTACGTAAAGGACATTAATTTGAAGAAAGTCACAAATAATTTCTCATTGTTGAGACGATAAATAGATCGAGACCAAATCTTGATTTTAGAAGACTCATAAACTAGTGCATTGTAATGATTTTTTGAAATTATCAGTAGACAGACAATTCAATCGACTTTTTTTTTTATATATACCTTCAATTTCATTCAATCCATCTGATCAATTTATTCATTTCATCCAACCCATTTTATCCATTTATTTATTTCTAGGTCAGTCCGGTCAATTTTGAAGAAATCATCAATTTCATTCAATTCATTTGACCAATTTGTTTATTTTTATGTCAATCGGTCAATTTTGAATAAATTATCAATTTCAAATAATCTGTTTGGCCAGTTTACCCATTTTTAGGGTGATTTAACCAATTTTGAATAAATCATGAAATTCATCCCATTTATTTTATCAATTCATTCATTTTTAAAACAATTTAATCATTGTTGAATAAATCATTCATTTGATCAATTTACCTTTTTTTAGGGTGATCCAATCAAATGTTTAGATAAATCATCAATTTCATCTGATCCGTTTGAGCCGTTTATCTTCTTTAAGGGTTTCAGTCTAAGGTTCACTGAATAACGTAGTCGAGACATTGCAATCCTGTCAAGAGTAGGCTCTTTCTTACATCATTTTTTGTGTCGATCAAAACAAGCAATCCATTCGGATTTTGTCCTCATTTTTAGGACAAATGTCTTTTCTCATTCCAATTGACCAAATTTTTTCAAATTATTTTTCACTCAATAAGTTGGTCGGATTCATCCAGTATTGTATGTGCCTACCCTAGAGAATTGCATTCTCATGTTAGGCCTACCCTTGGCATAAAAAGGGTTCCCCATAGGACATGCATCCGAATATTTTGGATATTTACTAACTTTTATCTTTTCCTTTTTCTTTATTTTTGTTGGAAAAGCTAAGCGAGGGCTAAATCTAAAGGCAATTCCTTTCAAAATTCTCAGGCAATATTTAAACACAGCTTCTCATCGAAGTCCCATCATAACACGATCTTGCAGTCAAGCCCAAAAGAGTCGTGTAAACATGAGTGCACAACCTGAGCCAACGGAAAAGACTCCTACAACAACCCAATCTGAGACTACAAGTTTGGGAGCTCTGCTGGCTGAGATGCTTGCTAGGTCCAATGAGATGTCTATGGAGATGGCAGCCCAGAGGCAACTAATCGACCAACTCATTAACAGTGGCGTTCAGTCCGAACCAATACCTGCCAAACAATCTGAGCCTGAACTTCCACCCCCTACCCAAACTACTTTCAATCCATTTTTCACCGGTCCACCTCCAATGATTACCAGACCACAGACCCAAACTGCCTTCAATCCCTCTTTCATTGGTTCACTTGAAGAAACCTTTAATTACATTGTTGCAAATTAATCATACTCTTACCCCCCTAATTCTTCATTCAATCCTAGTCATGCTCAAATTCCACTACCCCAAATTACTTCCAATATTACCCCTGAACCACAGACATTTTATCAAGCCACTGCAGTGCCTTTCCTGTTAGACAACGCTGCCCAATCAAAACCAGAGATAGGGGAATCTTCTGCTCCTGTTGACATGAAGTTGCTCAAACGCCTCGATCGTTTCGATAAATTCAAGAGAAAAAGTCAAGGTTTAAGCAAGCAAGAAGTACTGGACTATGATGAGTTTTGCCTTTTTCCTGATGTACAACTGCCTGTGGGGTTTAAGACTCTGAAATTTAACCAATACAATGGCACAGGCAATATAAAGACACACCTCCGATTGTTCGCTAACAAGTTGGGTAGGCCAGTAGATGATGAAAATCTACCCTTAAGGCTATTTTCGGAAAGTTTGGAGGGGGATGCACTCGATTGGTATTCCAATTTGAAACCTGAGGAAGTAAAGGCCTGGCTTGACTTGTCTAATGCTTTTGTGAGGCAGTATGAGTACAATTGCGAGCTGGCTCCGACACGAACCATACTGGAAGGAACGAAGAGGAGACCATCTGAGGATCATAAAACCTATGCTAAGAGATGGAGAAAAATAGCTGCAAAGGTTGAGCCTCCAATAACTGAAGACGAAATCATTCACACCTTTATTAAAGCACATGATCCCCCATATTTTGAGGAAATCTTTCGCATGACTGGATGCTCATTCGTCGCTATTGTCAACAAGCTTGAAGAATATGTTGATTTCGTGAGGGTTGGAAAGATTGTTAATGTGTCTGCCCTGAAAACTCAAGTGGAAGCGTTGCAAGGCCAATGTAGTAGTGGGAAGAAGCAACAATTCAAAAAGAAAGAGGGGGAAACTGCTTTTGTCTGGGATTGAAACCCTGTCCCAAGACCCAAATCTCAACAATACCCTATCTACTCAAACCTTTACCCTTACTATTCAAATCCTCATCCTGTTTACCATACCAATATCACTCATCCTCGACCTCGCCCTAATTACACCAATTCGCCTATAGCCCCTTTCCAAATATTTCAAGCTAACTTTCAACAAATTCGGTCCCGATATCCTTACAATCAACAATTCCCTCCATCAAATAGACCCACCTATAATTATCTCCAATCCATTGAACCCCAAAATCAGAACCGTTATCGCACATTTACCAATCTTGGCAGGCCCATGGACCAATTGTACGAACAATTAAAAGTCGCCGGTAAAATCGGCGTAATTCCCCCTCCAACTTACCCTCATGGCGTCCTTGCCGGATACAATCCACAGTCCACTTGCACTTATCATTCGGGAGCACCTGGCCACCCAACCGCCGATTGTAAAGCACTTAAGCAAAAAGTCCAACACATGATCGAAGCAGGGGAAATATTGCTAAGGAAAAATGGTGAACAAGGACCGATCATAAGTACAAATTCCTTTCCCGAACACAATGACGCCTTTGAGGCATCCACCCCCAATGAAGAAATTTGAAAATCCTAAAGGAGGTTTGCACAATTGGATTGCCGAGTATCTTCCCTCTCGAAGGGAATTTCGATAAATCTGGGGATTGCCATTTACTAAAATTCATGAAAATTGTCACTGTTTTCTTTTGCGTAAATAGTTTTATCATGTTCAATCAAGTTTTGGCTAAAACAATTTTTGCATTATCAAGTTCCTGTGTTGTTTTTTGAATTTTTCAATAGAGTGCATAGTTACATCTTTTTATTATTTTTGTTTGTTTGATATCATTTTGTTTATATTGGTTGATTGTTTACTGTTTTTAATTTCCTTCTAAATCCTTTTAGATTGTGAGAACCCTAAAAATATATATATATAAATATCAGTGCATATTTTATTTGCATTTTTAATTCTTTAATAAATTTTAGCATTAAATCTAATTGTTTTTAAATAAGTGCGTAAAAAAATTTTTATGTGCAAAATAAAAAAATTGTGCTAAACTATTAAATTCCTTGGCTTTATTATATTAAATTAATATTTCGAAGGTAAATTATTTCGTTTATTTAATAATTAATTTCTCCGTATTCCGATAGCTAAACTTTAATCGTTAATAATGTTAAAGGTTAATAGAAACCTTAGTATTAAGATGCAGTCAACAAATTATAGATAAACATGACACAAGTATACTAAACATACTTAAGACATGAAATTACGATAATTGAAGCCTTGCAAGATTAGTGTATTAGTAGGAGCTTAATTTATATTCGGGATAGATTTTGGAGTTAAGTTAGAATTAAGGTCTTAAGTGGGTATTAGGAAGAGATGTGAAATGACTAAACTACCCTCCACTACCTCACAAAACTACCATGCAACCCAAAACCATTTTCGGACAACATCATAGCCAACCTCTTCATTCGGCCAATGCAAATTTTCTCCAATCCAACACTCAAACCTCACAAACACTCAACCGAGCACCACCTCCTTTTTCCTTATATCACCACTACCTCGCACCACCATTCCATCTCCTCTGCACCAATTCATCTCAGACCACAACCGCAAACACTCCCTCTCCAGACTCCACCTCGTGATCATCGATGAGAGAGAGTGTGTGTGAGCTGCATTCGTGCATTCGAGAGGAAAGAAAAGAAACCGCGAGCTGTATTCTTCTTCCGCCCTATCCGTGAGCTGGAGAGAAGAAAGGGGAGCAGCACTGCGTGAGCTTCATTCCTTGTTGCACCCTTCACCCTCAACCAACTGCAATCATCTTCACCGCAACACCATTCCAGCTGCAACCCGAAAACCAGGACCAAACAGCGTGCGCAAGCCGAGAGAAAAATTTCACAGCTTTCTTGTGCGTGAGCTGAGTTCCTAGCTGAGGTAAATTCGAATCTTAGATTAGCTATATACTGATAGAATAAGCTGTATCAGAGCTTGCATGTTGATCTTAACCGTTCGGATGATGATTTAGGAGAGGAAAATCTGATGTGTGCTGAAAATGGAATTTTGCCGAGAGTGATTAAGAAATGTAGGTTTCAATTTGCTTTATTTTGATAATCTGAACCTGCAATTGTGATTGGCTAACTAAAACTTGGATGATTAAGCTGGTTATGGCCGTGCATGTTGAGCTTATGCATTCGGATGATGAGATTGAAACAAGAGAAAATCTGATTTTGGGAAGAAATGGAATGGGCCGTGAGATGATCCAGAAACGTAGCTTCTAACTTGTTTAATTTCGATAATCTGAGCTTATAGTTGTGATTAACTAGTTGATAACCATGTCTTTAAGCTTTGCATGCAGCTAACCACCTCGGCTAAAGAAGAAAAAAAAATATAAAACAGAAAACTGCTACATGCATGATCAACCGAGGCTAGCTGAAACCATTTCTGGAATTGGATGACTTTTGTTGTTGATCGAACTTAATTTCTAAACTAGATATGTTAATTAGCTAGTTAAGCACTTGCATGTTGGGTTTGAGCACTTTAAAACACTGATTTAGCCGAGGAAAAATTTGATCTAAGATAAATAAGCTGCTAGAAAAATTTTGGAAGCCGCGAGGTTGAGCTGGAAGTTTTAATTGGTTTCTGGGATTTTCCTTGGAATATAATGGTTTAGAAATGCATGAGAAATGTGTGTTTTAAGCCCAGGAAGCTACGTAGAGGTAGAACTTCTGATACGACTGATAATTTGATTTCTATTACGACTAAAATATTGAGATGAAATTCTTGGCATTGGAATGGATATTTTGGAATAAAAAAAAATTTTGCTGGAAAATGTTTAATCTGTATTTGGTTAGAAACAATGAGATTTTGATTGAAATCTTGGATAAGATAGTGTTGCAAATCTTGTCCCTGTGTTATGTACCTGTTAGTAAATTTAAACATTTGAAGTTTTGGCTAAATTGCTATAAGAAATGATTGTTGGATGCTAAGGGCTAATGATTGATGAAGCCCTTGGCTATTTGAGTGATTTTACAAGTATTAAAGTTTTGATGAAATTAACTGCTGGAATTACTTGTTATTATTTCTACTTGATGGATAAAACCCTTGCGGTTTAGTCGATGGAATTTCTTGGAGGCCTTGAATTTATTGTGTTTAAATGTGATCTGATATGAGCTTGTTGAAACCAAGAGCTAATGATTGACGAAGCCTTGGCCATTTGTTTTATTTTTGATCAGCAATGAATCTGTTGAAACCTAGGGCTAATGATCGACGAAGCCCTAGTGATATTGCCGTTTGAAATGTGATCTTGCTATATTGGTAAATCTGAGATATAATGTGCATGTAAATCGGAATCTGAAAAGTTCGTTTTGACCCTGTGAACTTGAGTCTTTTCAAATCGGGCTACGTGAATATATTTTACTCTATGTATTAAACTACAAAAATTTGTCTTGTACGATCACGTGAGAAATTCGGGATTTGAAATACATTGTCAACTAGTTGTTTCTTTTCCTGGCTTAAATTAGCTTTACTATTTTTAGAAAATGATTTCACTTGTTTTTAAAACCCTAGGTATTATTTTATTTTCTTTTCTTTCCTTAAAATTTGTCCCTGGCTAGTTGTTTTTGAGAAATTCATTACAAACGTAAGATTTTAATAGTTTTAAACAAAAGGCGTAGAAAACTTGTTCGGCAAGAAAACTCACTTGACATAAATAAGTTCTATTTGCTCCTCTAGAAAGAAAAGTATTTCTCTTAAAAGAAACCATACGGAATGTTTTATCACTTTTACTAGTTTTAATTTCAAAAGAATGGTTAAGTTACTTCGAGAAAATAATCTAGTTATAAAACCCGATAATTTTATATATAAATCAAGCACTTGTATAGTAAAACTTATAGTTTTAAAACCTGGTTTTCTAGGGTATAGCGAGGACGTGGAATTTTGAATCCCATCTTGACCTTTGAACTTCACTCTTGGTGAGTGTCCCTGCTTGTTCTATGCTTACTTGATTAAAGTACTTTCTTGACTTGATATGTAATAATTGGAAATTGGTTTTCTGATCCATCAAAGTGGGCAGTGTGTACTTTATCGCACTAACTCTTTCGAGTGGTGACTTGCTTGAAATATTTTTGTGAAATATCCTGCTTGCACTTGCTAAGCATTGAGTAGGGGAATGTACCACATCTGAGGGTGGGAGGGCCTCTTATCCTATCTCAAGTGCTAAAACCTTGGAATACTTGCTAAGCACAGAGTAGGGGAATGTACCACACCTGAGGGTGAGAGGGCCTCTTATCCTATCTCATGTGCTAAGTACTGAGTAGGGGAATGTACCACACCTGAGGATGGGAGGGCCTCTTATCCTATCTCAAGTACTAACTCACTAGGCAGGGAAATGTACCACACCTTAAGGGTGGGAGGGCATTTTATCCTGACCTGGTAACCACGTGTTGGACGTAACGTCGTTGGATGAATTTCTCGACCAGTCCCTAAGGTATATTCGAGTATTACCACTCTCGTGTTTGTCGTGCGGGCCCGGTAAAGGGGTATGATTGGTGGCTGGAGTTGAGAAAAATAAGAAGATCTACATGGACCTTAGGTAGTGAAAGTTGACGGAGGGTTGACTACCGAAAATTTGATCAAGCTCGTAGAGAAATGGCTCCTGAGAGCCCCTGTATCCTACCTTGTGCTGTTATCTGCTTTCCTAATTGTTGAATTTAAATACTCGTTACTTGCCTTATGTGATTGCATGTTTTGGGGCACTACTGAGTTTTAGCTCACCCCATATTTATTTGTTTTCCTTGACAGGTCGTGACGGTTATGAAATCTGAGCTACTTGTATTTTTCGTATGAATGTAGTTGAACCTTGTAATTCCGCTTTGTGGGTTGTAATGTGTTTCGATTTAAACGGTGTACTTTTATTTTGAATTGCCACTTGAAGATGGAAAAGTGTAAGCTCTGGAATTGTGTTTTTGCGGGTATAAATTTATATATAGTTGGAATTGTGCGACTTTATTACTTGGTTATAACGCGTGAGGGGTTTAAGAGCCGTCGATTGGCTATTTTAAATTACTGCTATCTCTGAAGTTAATGTGGTTTAGTTATTAACCTTTTTAGAGGGAAGTGATTTTGTATTAGTTTAGGATATTCTTCGAAAGGATTTAGGTTAGATTGCTTGCGTGAATCCTGACGAGAGCTAGACAGACGGCCCGCCAACCCTCTGGTTCGCCTTAGGGGGAAGTGGGGTCGCCACATAGATAGACAAAAATAAAATTATTTGACCCTTTGGATATCACCGTTCTAGAAGCCGATGGTGGTAATCTCGATATCACTCACAATTTTGAGATTATGGAATCCGAAATTCAAAACGAGACTGATATGAGGAAGTATCTGATTCCTTTTCAAAAGGTCTCGAACAATATGAAGAGAAATCCAAACCGAACCTAGAAGAGGCAGAGATTGTTAACATTGGCACTGAGACTGAGATCAAAGAAATAAAGATCAGTATATATTTGAATGAAAAGCAGAAAAAGGAGATGATTGAATTTTTGTCCATGTTCCAAGATGTGTTTGCCTGGTCGGTTGACGATATGGTGACAAAGTGCTAAAGCGAATTTTGCCAATGTAAGACGAAGCTAAAGGCAAATTTGCCCCAAATTGGCAAGGCCCATTTGTCGTTCAAAAGGTGCTACCGGGTGGAGCACTTGTTCTAGCAGAGATGGATGGACAGACATTCCCCCAACCTATCAACTCAGACATGTGTAAGAAATTTTTTATTTGATTATGCAAATTCTTTTAGAAGCTACGCAAGGGACAAGACAAAAGTCAGACCATCTTCCTTTCCAATCAAAATATTTCATCCCTAGTCAACCCCTTTGAATTATCAGAACAATAATTTTCATTTGGCAGCCCCTGAGAATTGCAAACCCACACTGGGGCAAATTTATTTTGAAAGAGAGATGATCGAAAAAAGAGAGAAATCAAAAGAAAAGAAAAACCCCACACTGGGCAAATTTAGTTTTTAAAAAAAATACAAAAGTGAGGAAAATGCAATGAAGATAATGCAAAGAGAGAAAAATCCGATAAAACTCGGGCAAATTTTCCTTAGTTTCGTTCAAAAATTGGAGATAATTTCAAAATGATGCAATTTCAGGTTATTTCACACCTTTCATCAAATTTACTTTCAAGTTTCAACCTTTTTCAAAACACCCCACCGGACCTCATTGCAAAAACTCAAAATCCTGGTTTTCGTCACTTACTATATTTCTATTGAAAATTTTCTAATCAACTGGCAAGTGATGTCCATAATGTCTTCACCTAAATTTATGAGGGAAAAGCATTCTACCGATGCCAGAAATCTTCAATTCACATTCTTGAGTTGATAATGGTTAAGGATTTCCATTATTTTTTAGGTAAAAACCCGAAAGAGTACCTCAAAAAAAGAAGAAGAAAAAAAGGAAAAAAAAGAAGAGAAAAAAGAAAAGAAAAACAAAACAAAATGGGTGGGGGCGACCTTAACGAAAATCCGAAAGGGCACTAAGGTAGGATTTTTTCAAGAGCAGGCATGAGTTGAAACAGCTGGCGACTCGATTTATTTGGATTTCTCCACATCTTTGTAGTGCTTTCGCCAACACCGAAATCCGGAGCAGAGATATTCAAAAGGGCCAATGATGACGTTTCATGCCAAATGTCACTTTATTTTGACTCTTTTTACAACGATGTTTTGCAATCATTTGTTCAATAAAAGTTTTGCATTATACATTGTTAGTTTATGGATAACGTAATTATAATTCAATTTGTTTCTTTTGCATCTTGCATCATGATATCAAAATAGATTTTGCATGATCATTTTATGTCATAAAATAAGTCTTGGGCACAGTGTATGATCATAATCATTGGATTTGGGCAAGTGACAATCCTTTGATTTACTAAAAGAGTATTTGGATCTGTTCATCCCTTGAAAAGCACAATGGAACAACGAACAGTTGACAAACTTGATTCCAGACAAAGAAGTTTGTCTTAATAGAATGTCAGAAATTGAAAGTCTCAAAAGGATTTGATGACAAAACAGCTTGCCGGACAAAAAATGGACATCATGGATAATAAGATTGGGAAAAGACGCTCGAAGACTCATGTTTACACGATTTTCGAAGGCGAACGGATACAATGATGGTGGCAATTTCTTTGTTTTTCTCTTTTGCAGGAAAGTTTCGAATAAAAATAACAGCACATCACACTGGGGCAAATCTTTGGATAATTTTTCAAGTAAGTCTTATGCAGTTTCTTCATACATGCCAGCATTTCATTTACATTGCCACTAAACATGGGTTAGTCCCACTAGTGAGCATTTCATTTACATTGCCACTAAACAAACATGGGTTAGTCCCACTAGTAAGCATTTCATTCACATTGCCACTAAACATGGGTAAGTTCCACTAGTGAGCATTTCATTTACACTGTCACTAAACATGGGTTAGTCCCACTAGTGAGCATTTCATTCACACTGCCACTAAACATGGGTTAGTCCTACTAGTGAGCATTGCATTTTCATCGCCACTAAACATGGATAAGTCCCACTAGTAAGCATTTCATTTTTATCGCCACTAAATATGGGTAAGTCCAACTAGTGAGCATTGCATTTGCATTGCCACTAAATATGGGTTAGTCCCACTAGTGAGTATTTCATTTTCATTGCCACTAAACATGAGTAAGTTCCACCGGTGAGCATTTCATTTTCATCACCACTAAACATGGGTAAGTCCCACAGTGAGCAATGCATTTTCATCGCCACTAAACATGGGTTAGTCCCACTAGTGAGCATTGCATTTTCATCGCCACTAAACAAGGGTTAGTCCTACTAGTGAGCATTTCATTTACTTGGCCACTAAACTCGTGAGTATTTCATTTTCATCGACACTAAACATGGGTTGGTCCCATTGGTGAGCATTTCATCACTTTGCCATTAAACATGAGTTAATCCCACTAATGTGCATTACATCTTATCGTTAGACATGGGTTAGTCCCACTAACACTTCATTTCATTCCACTTCATCTCGTTGGGTTTAGATTTGTGCCACCAACCTTGACAGGCTTGGGTATGTCTCACTGACCGTTCTATTATGATGGATTTAGAATTTAGGCAGGTTCGGATTTTATCCCGTTGACCTTTTTACGCTTACAGGTTTTAGTTTAGGACAGAATAACCATAGGTGAGTATTTGGTGTCTACGTCTTTGTCTTGAATTTTTTCGAAAGTCAGACAAAGAGGTGCAAACTATAGACACCAAATTTTTAATTTAGTTTAATTTTTAATTTTTTATTTTCATTGATTAAATGTTAATTATTATTCATTTTTAGCCTCTTAGTTTTTATTTTAAGACATTTTTAGTATTTAAATTTCAGAAAAAGAAAATTTCCACAAAAAGTTGTTTTAATCATTTTGGATTCAATTTGAAAAATATATATAATTTTGTTTCTTTACTAAAATTAATTTTTGAAGGAAAAATACAAAAAATAATAATAAGGAAAAATGTGTGAATAGGTGTAAGCTTGCATGTGGGACAAGTGTTCTTTTGTGTCTTTGACAACACAACACCTAGAATGTGAGGTGTTGGGACACTTGGTTGGTTTAGGTAATTTTGGGGGAACAAAAATCAAAAAGAAAAAGGGGTTACGGCTAGGTTTTGAAGAGAGATCTTTTGAAAAAAAAAAACAGGAAGCCTCGTCTGAGAGCAAGGGGAAAAGCAAAGGAAAAACAGAGCTAAAGAGGGGCGTCGGACAAGGACGGATGGGCAAGAAAAATTGAGGGAATCTAGGAAAGGGCCACGAACGAGAGAAAAAGGGGAACAAAAGGAACGGAAAAGGCTTCGGCTAAAACAGAATGGCAAAAGGAAATTTGATGGAAGAAATTGGAACAGTTGCCGCTGCTAGAATCCACCGCCACCACCGCAAATCGCCATTACCGCCTGAGAAATCCTCACCAAGGAAGCACTGTAAGTCATTTGTTTTCTTCAAATTTCAATCTGCCTTTCAAGCACAAATGCTGAAAATTCCAACACCAAGCACGTCTCTTGTGAATCTGTTGTTGCAATCTTGTCGATTGTCTGCAATGTCGAGCACACACAATCTATGTGTTTGATTTTGACTGAAATCTTTGTTTTCTGAACAATTTTGGGGCCAATTGTAGTCTCAATGGAGCAAAGAATTGATGAAATTTTTAATTCCCTTAACCTGTTCGATGAAATGCTTGATTGAAAGCCCTAATTGAAAGATGACTTGTTTGCATTTTTATGTATGAAGAAAACTAGATAAGTCAGCGAGTTCATCTTCTTGCATTTGAAAATTTTGGTGTATTGGTGTCTTGCACTTGTTCAATTTTTCGTTTCCTCATGCTTCCCTTTGTATGAATCCGAATTAATGTTTGTGAGTTTCATTGTCTGATGGGGAATGGCTAGAGTTGAAACTATTTTTGTTGTATTGCTCTGATAAGAAGACGAAAATGGCGGTACTGATGCTTAAACCGTTTGGAAAAGATGATTATTTGACTAGGTTTATAATTTCAGCCCATCCATCCTCTCTTTCTTCGTAATTTAATCCCAAAGTTTTTAGAACTTCATAATTTGACCCCAAGACTTTTATAAAGGCTTTCAATTGGGTCCCTGCCATAATTTGCAAATTGATCCTTGAATTTTATCTTTCCTTCTAGTTTGGCCTCAAAAGTTCTGAAAATCATGATTTGGCCCTAAAAACTTGTTGATATTTGCGATTTGGTCCTTGGCAGCTTTAATTTCGCAACTTCATTGCTTGTTTGCTTCAATTAACCACTATACTTTGTTTAAACTGCATTTAATTCATAATTTTAAGGGATTTATGGCCAATTGAGCTTGTGTTTGCATATTTTCTTTAATTTTCTCAATTAAAGTGATGCCTTGATCTTTTCTTTATTTTTGGAGGGTAAATATAGAAATTTCGTTTCCTTAAGGCACCAATTCAAGGGAGGTACATTCTATTCCTTATTTTCACTTTATTTGACTCTATGTGTTTATGTGGCTTTATGTGCTTAATTGTATGCTTTTTTGAATATTTTATTTCATTTATTTCTTTGCTTTATTTGTTTAAATTTTGAGTATTTATTTTAGTTCCATTTTGATTATTTAAAAGGCATTCAAATGCCAAGTTGTAATAGTTAGGCTTACTTTACTTCATTTTATTTCACATTCCCCTTTTGTATTGTAGTTGCCCCCCTCAAATGTAATAGTTAGGGTTTTTATTTGCTTTATATTTGTCTTGTGTGTTTTTGCATGTTTATGTGCTATGTGTTACCCTTTTTTTAGGACCTTCTATCTAGATATTATGATTATGTGTTATGTGTTTATGTGATATTATGTGTTTACATGCTTTTATTAGGTCTTATTTGATTTATTTGATTGTAACAAATGCATGTCGTCACCACACTAGTCCAACGCTAGTTGTGACCCCTTTCCCGAATCCATACTAGTCCAACGCTAGTTGTGGTTCATTGTTCCGATTTTTCACTAGTCTAACGCTAGTGAAAATTTGTAGACATGGGTTAGTCCAACGCTAGACCCTTAGGAGCCCTACGAACATTAGATCATGATCGTGTGGTAAAATCATTTCATCTCATGCATATTTTACTTTCCAGGGTCTTTTATCATATTCGCATGTTCCCCTTATACATATAACCCTTTCCCCTCATTTCCTCTGTATATATATATCCCCCATCCCGTATTCCCTCCTATATTTATATATCCCCTATTTCATATAATCCTATGCGTGAGACATGACATTAAACTTGCATTTCATATAGGAAATATTAGAAACAGGTTAGTACATTTGCTTGATTAGATTAAGGCAAAACCCCTTGAGTATGGGATATGAACGAGTTTGGCTTTCTAACCTTAGCACGCTCATATTCCCTCTGTTAAAGGGAAAATTAAGTCATGAACATTAGTTCCCCGTACCTGACATGATGCATTCCTTTAGGACATATATATTTGTATAATTATGATTATTTTTATTATTTTCCTTCCCTTTCCTTAGAGTCTCATGATTTTGTATTACTCGTGACTTCTTCGAAGAATCTTTATTGGACATCACAATTAATGTGATTGATTCCAAATAAGATTTGAAGATGGATTTCGACCCCCCGACACCCTTCTAGATCTAGGCTTTGCATTCATATAATACGTCCAAATGTGATAAATTCTTAGTTTAAAATAAGAAAATTTTTGACAAAATCACGCAACTAGTTTTGACTAGGTTGAAAGGGTGCCTTGAATTTTACCCTTGCCTTCCCTTTTTTCAAATGTGACTCCCGCACACGTTTTTTGATTTTCGTAGAGTTGGAGTCATTTAAAAAAGGATTTTCTACTTTTTCTTTTAAAATTCATTTTTGGGTAATTTGGTACATCTTAACTCTATACCAAGTGGTGACTTTGATTTTTTATTCAAAAACCCTTTTTAAACTAAAATTTGGGCCGCCCAAATCGTCGCATTACAAGTCCCATTTAGGCCCATTTTCTTTTAAATAAAAAATTCATTTTCCAATCAAAAATTGAATTAAAATTCACTTTTTTAAATCATTTATTTTTATTTTTTAAAAAATGGGACGCGACAGCTGGCGACTCCACTGGGGATTTAGAGAGTCCGAGCGTATTGATTTAGTCAAACTTTTTCTTCTTTTAAACTTCTTATATATCACATTTGGAGGTTTAGGATTGCATTTTTCCTTTTTTAGGATTTTTGCATCTACCACGTACGTAATCACTCCTCGCACAATGTGTATGTAATGAATGCATGGTTTATTTATTTACTTTTACTTGTATTGCGCTTGCATCTTGGGGGGGGGGAGTTACCCTAGAATCGTCGACTGCATTTTGATAGTATAATCCCTCCCCTCAAAAGAAAAGCACTCCATACGTGCATGCATAGTTTTATTTATCCTTTTTTTCTTTATCGTGGGCAGTATTCCACATCTCTGTGTGCGCCCATAGCGATGCCTAAGGAATCACTCGAGCCACCGATCAAAGGCCTTGGGATTGATGACCCTTCGCCTTTAGGTCTGAAGGCATGGGAACCTTGAGACTTATCGAGTCTAGATGCATTAGTGAGCCAAACCTCATGCATCCTTATTAGAATTACCTAGGGTAGAGTCGACCTTATCCTGAATTAGGAACACTAGGCACGAGGGGAGGGATTCCACCCTTCTTACCTTATTTTTCTTTATTGCCTTTTATATCAATTAATTGCCTCAACGTGTTATGTGATTATTTGTTGAACTAACATTTCCTTGTTTTCTTGTCTTTTGCATTCACCAACACTAGAAAATAAGAGATCTGGCATGATTCTCTTCTAGAACCTACTCTTTTAGATACGTTATTGCATGTTTAAGATTTCGATGTATTGCATTTATAGGTTAATAATTGCATATCATTTTAGACCCATCCTAGCATACAAAGGGTCCCGTTAGGTCATGCTTTCGTTACATATTTAATTGCTTTGATAAAATTAACATCATGCATAAACCTTAGAGAGAATGCCATTTAGGGGATCCCACGATAAGAATAAGCCGCTTTGTGTCTCGGATATGTAATTCAATGAAACTTACACGTCTATATTTTTTGTACCATCCAAAGGGTAGTGCACGAGAAAAGGTAGAATCCAATATTTTTTAAGACGGTAAAGCAATTTTTACACACTAGAATATGAGTATCAAATAATCAACTTTTGGCCATTTTAATATAGTTGGTAAAACTCCCTTGCGTAAATGACATTAATTTGAAAAAATTCACAAATAATTTCTCATTGTTGAGACGATAAATAGATCAAGACCAAATCTTGATTTTAGAAGACTTATAGACTAGTGTATTGTAATGATTTTTTGAAATTACAAGTGGACAGACAATTCAATCGATTATTTTTATATATACTTTCAATGTCATTCAATCCATTTGATCAATTTATTCATTTCATCCAACCCATTTTATCCATTTATTTATTTCTAGGTCAATCCGGTCAATTTTGAATAAATCATCAATTTCATTCAATTCATTTGACCAGTTTATTTATTTTTATGTCAATCCGGTCAATTTTAAATAAATTATCAATTTCAAATAATCTGTTTGACCAGTTTACCCATTTTTAGGTGATTTAACCAATTTTTAATAAATCATGAAATTCATCCAATTTATTTTATCAATTCATTGATTTTTAAGACAATCTAATCATTTTTGAATAAATTATTCATTTGACCAATTTACCCTTTTTTAGGGTGATCCAATCAAATTTTTAGATAAATCATCAATTTCATCCGATCCGTTTGACCCGTTTATCATCTTTTAGGGTTTCAGTCTAAGGTTCACTGAATAACCTAATCGAAACATTGCAATCCTGTCAAGAGTAGGCTCTTTCTCACATCATTTTATGTGTCGATCAAAACAAGAAATCTATTCGGACTTTGTCCTCATTTTTAGGACAAATGTCTCTTCTCATTCCAATTGGCAAAATTTTTTCAAATTATTTTTCACTCAATAAGTTGGTCGGATTCATCAGGTATTGTATGTGCCTACCCTAAAAGATTGCATTCTCAAGTTAGGTCTACCCATTGCACGAAAAAGGTTCCCTATAGAATATGCATCCGAATATTTTGGATATCTACTAACTCTTATCTTTTCTTTTTTCTTCATTTTTGTTGGAAAAGTTAAGCGAGGGCTAAATCTAAAGGCAATTCCTTTCAAAATTCCCAGGCAATATTTAAACATAGCTTTTCGTCGAAATCTCATCATAACACGATCTCGCAGTCAAGTTCTAAAGAGTGGTGTAGACATGAGTGCACAATCTGAGCCAACAGAGAAGAGACCTACAACAACCCAATCTGAGACTACAAGTTTGGGAGCTCAGCTGACTGAGATGCTTGCTAGGTTCAATGAGATGTCTATGGAGATGGCAGCCCAGAGCCAACTAATCGACCAACTCATCAACAGTGGCGTTCAGCCCGAACCAATACCTGCCAAACAATCTGAGCCTGAACTTCCACCCCCTACCCAAACTACTTTCAATCCATCTTTCACCGTTCCACCTCCAATGATTACCAGACCACAGACCCAAACTGCCTTCAATCCCTCTTTCATTGGTCCACTTGAAGAAACCTTTAATTACACTGTTGTAAATTCATCATACTCTTACCCCCCTAATCCTTCATTCAATCCTAGCCATGCTCAAATTTCACTACCCCAAATTACTTTCAATATTTCCTTGAACCACAGACATTTTATCAAGCCACTGCAGAGTCTTTCCTGTTAGACAACGCTGCCCAAGTAAAACCAGAGATAGGGGAATCTTCTGCTCCTGTTGACATGAAGTTGCTCAAGCGCCTCGATTGTTTTGATAGATTCATGAGAAAAAGTCAAGGTTTAAGCAAGCAAGGATTACTGGACTATGATGAGCTTTGCCTTTTTCCTAATGTACAACTGCCTGTGGGGTTTAACACTTCGAAATTTAACAAATACGATGGCACATGCAATTCCAAGACACACCTCCGATTGTTTGCCAACAAGTTAGGTAGGCCAGTAGATGATGAAAATATACCTTTAAGGCTATTTCCAGAAAGTCTGGAGGGGAATGCACTCGATTGGTATTCCAATTTGAAACCTGAGGAAGTAAAGACCTGGCTTGACTTGTCTAATACTTTCGTGAGGCAGTACAAGTACAATTGTGAGCTGGCTCCAACACGAACCACACTGGAAGGAACGAAGAGGAGACCATCTGAGGACCATAAAACCTATGCTAAGAGATGGAGGAAAATAGCTGCAAAGGTTGAGCCTCCAATGACTGAAGATGAAATCATTCGCACCTTTATTAAAGCACACGATCCCCCGTATTTTGAGGAAATCTTTCGCATGACTGGATGCTCATTCACCGCTATTGTCAACAAGTTTGAAGAATATGATGATTTCGTCAGGGCTGGAAAAATTGTTCATGTGTCTAACCTGAAAACTCAAGTGGAAGCATTGCAAGGCCAAGGTAGTAGTGGAAAAAAGCAACAATTCAAAAAGAAAGAGGGGGAAACTGCTTTTGTCTGGGATCGAAACCCTGTCCCAAGACCCAAACCTCAAGAATACCCTACCTACTCAAAATCTTACCCTTACTATTCAAACTCTCATCCTGTTTACCATACCAATATCACTCATCCTCGACCTCGCCCTAATTACACCAACTCGCCTATAGCCCCTTTCCAAATATCTCAAACTAACTTTCAATAAATTCGGTCCCGACATCCCTACAATCAACAATTTTTTCCACCAAATAGACCCACTTATAATTACCTCAAACCTATTGAACCCCAAAATCAGAACCGTTATCGCACATTTACCAATCTTGGTAGGCCCATGGACCAATTGTATGAACAATTAAAAGTCACCGGTAAAATCAGTGTAATTCCCCCTCCAACATACCCTAATGGCGTCCCTGCCGGATACAATCTACAGTCCACTTGCGCTTATCATTCAGGAGCACCTGGCCACCCAACTGCCGATTGTAAAACACTTAAGCACAAAGTCCAAGACATGATCGAGGCAGGGGAAATAGTGTTAAGGAAAAAGGATGAACAAGAACCGAGCATTGTGAGGACCCGAAAGTTTTGCTTATTTTATTTATTTTACTGGCTAAAATAAGTATTTACTCACCCGATTTCTCTGAGTATTATTTTCTAAGCTTTTTAGGTTTAATTAAACGTATCCACAGTTTAGTTATATTTTTAAAGCAATTCGTTTCGAAATTTAATTTCTGTAAGCTCGTTAAGTGAAAATAGTAAATACGCGATTGGAGTAAATAATCGATTCAAGAAATTACATATAACGAATAAGTGGTTAAATTTCCTAGTTTTGTTACATTAAATTCATATTTCGAAGGTAAATTATTTCATTGATTTAACAATTAAATTTCTTTGAATTCCGATAGCTAATCTTAAGCGTTAATAATGATTAAGTTAATAAGTTTTGATATAAAAGGATAAACGAATATTAAGAATGTTAAATTTATATATTAAGGTCAAACTTGATTTTTATAGTTTAAATAATTAGGTAATAATGTTAGGAATTACTAGGAACCTTAATATTAAATTGTAATAGATAAATTTCGATAATCGAAACCCTCGCGAGATTAGTACACTATTAGGAGTTTAAATCACGCATGGGGATAATTCGTGAGATTATGCTCGAATCAAGGGCTTAAGTGGTCATTAGAAGGAAAAGTGAAAAGTCCAAAATACCCTCCACTACCTCACAAATTACCATGCAAACCCATCAAAATTTCTGGACAACATTATAACTCCACCACCCTAACCGCCCAATGCAAAACTTTTACCACTCCTACACTCAACCCCTTCTCAAAACCGCGGTACCACCTTTCTCCCTCCTCATTTCTATATCACAAACCACTACCGCAACTCCATTCCACCTCCTCTGCAACAATTCACCTCAGACCACACTCCACCTTCACCTCGTTAACATCGACTGAGATAGAGAGGGAGAGACTGTGCCGCACTCTGCAATCCGAGAGGAAAGAAAAGGAAGCTGCGAGCTGAAATCTTTTCTGTTTCTGTCAGTGAGCTTGAGGAAAGAGAGGGAGAGGCCGTGCGTGAGTTTCCTTTGCATTTTCTAAACCTCACCCAGCTGCTAATTGCCACCATTTCCATCAGTTCCAGCCGCAACTATTGCAACCACTGCAACCAGGAACATCACGTTCAATCGCGTGTGAACCAAGAGGGGAGAAACTTCAGCTTTCTGCCGTGCGTATAATCTTCTTTGTGAGGTAATTACTGAGCTAGAATAAGTTGATTAGTGATAGATTGAACTATCTATGGACATGCCTGTTGAGCTGTGCACACGGATGATGCAATCAAGGCATGAGAAAATCTGATTAGGAAGAAATTGGAATTGCCGTGAGACTGTTTTGGGAAATACAGCTTCAATTCTGTCTCTTTGTAGTAGTCTGAGCTGATAAATGAGTCGATCTAACTAAGAACAAGATGATTAAGCTTTGCATACAGCTCCTTGGCTCGGTTAAGCAAGAAAAAAAAGATATAAATGAAATGGATCAGCTTACATGCAAGCTTAGCCGAGGAAAACTGAATAAATTTCTGGATTTTTGGGATGATTATAACTGTCGTTTGAATCTAATTTTGAACTGGAAAAGTTAATTGGCTAGCCAAGGAATTGCATGCCGAAATTGAGTACTTAATATCATGTTTTAGCCGAGTAAAAAGTTGGGTTTATGACCAACTAGCTGCTGGAAATTTTTGTGAAAGCCGAGGAAGTGAAACTGAAATTTTGCAATTGTTCTGGAATTTTTCTTTGGTAAATGATGGTTGGAAAATTTTGATGGTGGGCTCTATGAACTCCCACCCTTGGATTAATGATTGATGAGGGTTACAATGCTAGTTTAGTGCTTAAATGCGTAGATTAATGATACCTAGCTAGTCTCGACTTCAAGGGATGTGTAGTTCAAAAATGTTCAGATTTGCCCTGTTTTAATCGCACCCTTTTTGCAAAATTTTGAGGGTTTCATGACTTACATATCATGTTTATATGTTGAATATACGGTGTACAAAGTTTCATTTAAAAATATTGAGGTTTGGTTGGTCAAAGGAATCAATTTCGTGAAGCTAGTAAATCTGGAAAACTGTTTTCGTAATGCTCTGACCCGCTTTCGTATTTCGGCCATAACTCTGTGTTCCGATGTCGAAATCGAGTGCCGTCAGCGGCATTTGAAACTAGACATTCCAACCTTTCCGACGATATAAAATTCACATTCTGGTTCCACATATGTGAGCCAAACCAACTATTTTAAGTCGGCTGTTTTGTTTCTCTGTTTTACAAGAACAAAATGCTGAGGCTGCAACTTGTGACTCGAATTCGAGCTAGTTGTGTGCCGAATTTCAAAATGATTTCTTCTGTGAAATTATAGCTCTATGAATGTGTTTTCCAACGCCTTAAACCATGCCAAATTCCGAGTTAATTTGAGTGATCTGTGATCAAAATATGAAACCTGCTCTGCCCTTGAAAACCCTGATTTTTAGACAGATTTGATGCAAGGTTTGGCAAAGACTTGCTAACTGAATATTTTGATGCTAAACACTTACCAAATGTACCATGAACGTTCTTTAAGTTTTGCCTAAACAAATGAACCGGGTTTGGAGGAATCTTTCTTTGACCAAATGTCTGAAATGGAAAAACAAAAGGTTCAAGGCAGTTTTGTCTTAGTATTTGCGAAATTTTAGGTGTTTGATTGACCACCTTTCCGAAGTTATTTTTTCATGAAATTTGGTAGAGGAACAACCCTTATATGGTAGTATTATACTGCTAATTATGGTGTTATTCTGAGGCCGTTTCATGGGTCAAATAAATTACCAAAGTTCATGACTCGAGTTTGAAAAACCCATGTTTCACAAGGGAATTTTAGTAACTTTGAGCTACCGTATCTTGGTGCTCAAAACCCCATTTCTCATTCCATTTGTTTTGTTATACTCTTGGATTACAACACTAATAGAGTTAAAAATTTCAAAAGCTAGTTCCAAACAAGTGAATTTTGCCGAAATTCCAAAGTTGGCCAAAAACCAACTTAAATCTGCCTTATGAACCAAAACAGTAACTTTGAGCCCATTTTTGACTATCTTCCATTTAGAATCATGGAAAAGTGTATTCTAGAAACTTTTAGTACTTTCAAAGAGGTTTTCAATAGTACCAAGTTTTCCAATTTTGGGCTTGTAGAGAGTAAGATATGATTTTTCAAAAATTACTTGTTAAATCTGGAATTTTCTAACTTAAAGGAAACTAAGGGGTTTCGAACTCTTCATTTCTTTCAATATCATTTGATTGTTTTACATTTGAATCCAAAGATGGAAATCAGATTTGTCTTGTGTTTTAAAACCCCACTTTTGAACCTCGAGTTACACGAATTCTAGGCTCGTCTCCGCGTTAATTTCTTAGATTGCACTAGCGTACAATCTTCATCGAAAACTAGAGAATTCGTAGCGATATTGAGTGGTACTTGAATTATTGTTTGCTCAGGCAATCGAGGAGATCTCCAAGAGGAACTCGGAGCGGACGCCTAAAACGCTTGTTTGAGACCTATTGCGCTTGTTTGACTAGGTGAGTGTTCCATATAGGAATAAGTCTAGGATATGCTCATTTCATGATTTCTAGGTGTTAAGTACTATGTGTTAAATATTTACCATACCCATGCTTGAAAATGCTCGAATAATATTACTTGGTATGCTATGGTTGCATACGTCGTTGGAGTGAATCTCCTCGACTCTCACATGGTAAAAATGGGATAACGGCCAATGATGGCCTATTAATATGGCAAATGCCTGCCAAATAACCGTCATTACTCAACCGTCAACCGTTAACTGTTTACCAACCCACATGACTACCTGATTACCTGACTATTTGCTCACATGATTTCTAATCTATATGATTATTCGATATCCGTGAATTACATGCTCCCATGAAATTAACTTGTATTGCTTACGTGCTTACGTGCTAAGTATCCACTTGATTACTTGATTATCATGAATCACATGTTATATGAAGTTGTCCATCATTGTTAGGCGAGTGTGTACTTTACCTCACTCGACCTATTCAAATGATGAATTTTACTTTTTGTCGAATTACTTGGTTACCTGTGCATGTTGTAAGCTATAAGCTGAACTTGGCCCCTGCCTCGGTTACTGACCTACTCGAGCCAGGACTGGGCTCGGTCGGGTAGGTTGGAACCCTGGACAACCGTTTCGGTATACTCGAGTACTACCACTGGAAGGATAAGGTGATGGCCAGTCAATCGAAGGAGTTACCGATCGGAGTTATAAGGACGGGAAGTGGACCGAGTACTGTATCCTTTTGTGCTTACTTTGCTATTAGTAATATTATTGCTCTCCTAGTTGACATTTCTCTTGTAAGACTCCTCATGAGCATTAATTTCTGAGATGAAGCAATCCTTGTAATGTTCTTCTAGTCAGACGAGCCACTATTTGTTTGACTAAAAATTCATGAAAATATATTTATATGGTCATTCATTCCAAAAATACGTTAGTGATTTTAGATAATTTATGAGTTGTACTCATAGTAAAGTTACCAGTAAAAGTACTACTACTACATGTGTTTTCAAAGTAGCAATTACCCGAGTAATGATTATCACCTCATGATAACCTGCCATTGTGTAACCTCGAACCATGAATATGACATGCACAACTTTCTTGATTTGTTTGAACTGTTAGAGTGTCTTGGAACCTCACTGGGCTGTGTAGCTCATTCCACGTGTGATTTTCTTTTACAGGATTTGAGACCAAAGGTGCTCGGAAGTAGTACTAGATTGTTTACTTTCATGAATGTAATTCGAGTTAAACGTTGTAGTTTTGCCTTAGGTTGCCACTTGAAGTTGGAAAAGTGTAAACCCTAGATTTGTATGTGGCTTGTATGAATTTGTTACTTGGCTTGTAAGGATGTATTTGAATTGATGTTTTGTTTCTTGGGTTGTATTCGGGAAGGTATTTTAAGAATCGACGTTGGCTATCTTAAGGCACTGTTATCTCTGAAGTTAATGTGATTCTAGAAACCGGCTTATTTGGAGGGAAACGATGTTGTAATAGATTAGGTTATACTTCGGAAGGATTTTCGCTAGCTTGCTTGCGTGAGTCCTGGCGAGAGTTAGGCAGATGGCCCGCCAACCCTCTGGTTCGCCTTAGGGGAAACCCTGAGAACTGTCACAGGTGGTATCAGAGCTTAGGCTCTAGATCTTTGTAGTGTATCTTAGGCTTTAAGCATAAGATGCCGGACTGTGGAGTTTGATTGTTTAGTAAGTGGAATGTGATCTTAATACTTGATGGTTGATTGAGTAATATTGAAGTGTTTATTTTTAAGTGGGTTTACACACTAGGGTTTCTTATATTGTAAGAAACTGAAGAGAATTATGTGAGAATTGATTTGGAAAGTGACAGTTGAGCTTCTTGAGCATTGGTACTAGTTGATATCTATAAGATCGAATTTGACTGGGTAAATTGTAAGATTCGAGGTATCCTCTAGGCTTGTAATCTTCGTAAGTATATGTATGAAATTGAATGTGAATCTTGGATCGATTGCTTGAGTGAGACATTTTGTGAAATTTTCTTTGAGGAATGGTGGCGATTGAGTTGATTTGCATCTGGAGATGGCCAGTCCTAGTGCGAATTGACTTGATTCCTACTTGACGCTTAGGTGAGCCAGTTGTACATATTCCCTGAGTTTGAAAATGGTCCTTGGGGCTTTAACTAGAAATCCCAAGGTTGGTTATTCTTGGAGATGAATGCACTTTAGTTATTGGCTGGCTTGCTAAAGATTTTTAAACTTTGGATAAATGACCTTTGATTTCAACTTGTATTATGACTTGATTAGCTCTAATTTTGTAATGGTATGCAACCTAATTGAGACTAGTTTAAATTCTATGTTAACTGTTAATGTGCTATTTGTGAAAATGTCATCTGTGGATATAGTTTTATTGCTCATTTTGAAAATTGTTAAATATACGTGTGCATAGATAATTTTTAGTTTAGTGAGCCATTTGCACATATTTGTATAGATTAGTTGTGAGAATGGAAGCTGGGAGACGACGAAAGGGACGTCAACCTAGACAACCCCGAAATGAAAGAGTAGATAATGGATCTGATATTGACCAAAATGCCGAGCCCAGTGCTGGGAGAGGAAATGAACAAATGGGACAAGTTCTAACCCGCATGACGGATATACTAGAGCTCTTAGTAGCTCAACAAGGTCAAGGTGTTGGACAGGGAAACCAAGAAATAGGGGAGGATCGAACTTTAGAGCGGTTTCAGAAATTCTTCCCGCCTAAGTTTGCTGGAGGACCTGATCCAGAGGTGGCTGAGAATTGGTTAGAAAATATAAGAAATATATTTGATGCACTAGATTATTCCGAGGAGAGAGAAGTAAATTTTGCTGTGTTCCAACTTGAAGGGCCGGCTCGAGCATGGTGAAATGTTATAATAAATAAGTGGGAAAGGGAACAAACTCCGAGAACTTGGATGAACTTTGTCCTAGAATTTAATGGAAAATTTCTTCCACCACTAGTCCAAGAAAAGAGAGAAGATGATTTCATAAAGCTTCGTCAAGGAACTTTAAGTGTAGCTGAGTATGAAACACGCTTTACGAAGTTATCTACATATGCCCCAGAATTGGTGGCTACTGAAAGGAAGAGAATAAGACGGTTTATCCAAGGATTAGATTTGGAAATCCAAGATGCCCTTGCCGCAGCACAGATTGAAACATTTAGTGACGCTCTCGAAAAAGTGCAAAGGGTAGAAATCACAAAATCTCAACTGAGAGCTTTTCAAGCAAGGAAAAGAGACGCATCTGACAGTACACTAGGAAAAAATGGACCACCACCCAAAGTTAGAAAAGAAGTGGATGGAATAGGACTGTTACTTCCTGCACCACTCAGGATAAAGGAACCAAAAGGCACTATGTCGCGAGAGACTTCAGTAGGTCAGACACGATCAAAGAAAACCTCGCAAACAAGTCAGGTCACAACACCTCATCAAATTTGTGGATATTGTGGAAGGACGAATCACACTAAAGAAAACTGTTGGCTAAAGGGACGAAAGTGTATGGGATGTGGGAGTACTAGCCATAAAGTTCATGACTGTCCAAGGAGGTATCCACGAGAAACCACTGCTCAACAGGGAAATGGAACTGTCCCTCGACAAGTCAATGGAAGAAGGAACCGACCAGTGGCGTCTGAACGAACATATGACATGATCACACCACATGGTTCAGGGTTATCCGAGATTTCAGAAGGTATGAATTTCGAGAACGAAATTCTCTTTAAGGAGGGTAGGTTGTGAGGACCCGAAAATTTTGCTTATTTTATTTATTTTACTGGCTAAAATAAGTATTTACTCACCCGATTTCTCTGAGTATTATTTTCTAAGATTTTTAGGTTTAATTAAACGTATCCACAGTTTAGTTATATTTTTAAAGCAATTCGTTTCGAAATTTAATTTCTGTAAGCTCGTTAAGTGAAAATAGTAAATACGCGATTGGAGTAAATAATCGATTCAAGAAATTACATATAACGAATAAGTGGTTAAATTTCCTAGTTTTGTTACATTAAATTCATATTTCGAAGGTAAATTATTTCATTGATTTAACAATTAAATTTCTTTGAATTCCGATAGCTAATCTTAAGCGTTAATAATGATTAAGTTAATAAGTTTTGATATAAAAGGATAAACGAATATTAAGAATGTTAAATTTATATATTAAGGTCAAACTTGATTTTTATAGTTTAAATAATTAGGTAATAATGTTAGGAATTACTAGGAACCTTAATATTAAATTGTAATAGATAAATTTCGATAATCGAAACCCTCGCGAGATTAGTACACTATTAGGAGTTTAAATCACGCATGGGGATAATTCGTGAGATTATGCTCGAATCAAGGGCTTAAGTGGTCATTAGAAGGAAAAGTGAAAAGTCCAAAATACCCTCCACTACCTCACAAATTACCATGCAAACCCATCAAAATTTCTGGACAACATTATAACTCCACCACCCTAACCGCCCAATGCAAAACTTTTACCACTCCTACACTCAACCCCTTCTCAAAACCGCGGTACCACCTTTCTCCCTCCTCATTTCTATATCACAAACCACTACCGCAACTCCATTCCACCTCCTCTGCAACAATTCACCTCAGACCACACTCCACCTTCACCTCGTTAACATCGACTGAGATAGAGAGGGAGAGACTGAGCCGCACTCTGCAATCCGAGAGGAAAGAAAAGGAAGCTGCGAGCTGAAATCTTTTCTGTTTCTGTCAGTGAGCTTGAGGAAAGAGAGGGAGAGGCCGTGCGTGAGTTTCCTTTGCATTTTCTAAACCTCACCCAGCTGCTAATTGCCACCATTTCCATCAGTTCCAGCCGCAACTATTGCAACCACTGCAACCAGGAACATCACGTTCAATCGCGTGTGAACCAAGAGGGGAGAAACTTCAGCTTTCTGCCGTGCGTATAATCTTCTTTGTGAGGTAATTACTGAGCTAGAATAAGTTGATTAGTGATAGATTGAACTATCTATGGACATGCCTGTTGAGCTGTGCACACGGATGATGCAATCAAGGCATGAGAAAATCTGATTAGGAAGAAATTGGAATTGCCGTGAGACTGTTTTGGGAAATACAGCTTCAATTCTGTCTCTTTGTAGTAGTCTGAGCTGATAAATGAGTCGATCTAACTAAGAACAAGATGATTAAGCTTTGCATACAGCTCCTTGGCTCGGTTAAGCAAGAAAAAAAAGATATAAATGAAATGGATCAGCTTACATGCAAGCTTAGCCGAGGAAAACTGAATAAATTTCTGGATTTTTGGGATGATTATAACTGTCGTTTGAATCTAATTTTGAACTGGAAAAGTTAATTGGCTAGCCAAGGAATTGCATGCCGAAATTGAGTACTTAATATCATGTTTTAGCCGAGTAAAAAGTTGGGTTTATGACCAACTAGCTGCTGGAAATTTTTGTGAAAGCCGAGGAAGTGAAACTGAAATTTTGCAATTGTTCTGGAATTTTTCTTTGGTAAATGATGGTTGGAAAATTTTGATGGTGGGCTCTA
This sequence comes from Coffea eugenioides, assembly GCF_003713205.1. Taxonomy (NCBI): domain Eukaryota; kingdom Viridiplantae; phylum Streptophyta; class Magnoliopsida; order Gentianales; family Rubiaceae; genus Coffea; species Coffea eugenioides. The sequence continues at coordinate 22,697,634 of NC_040045.1, read as the reverse complement.
TGAACTCCCACCCTTGGATTAATGATTGATGAGGGTTACAATGCTAGTTTAGTGCTTAAATGCGTAGATTAATGATACCTAGCTAGTCTCGACTTCAAGGGATGTGTAGTTCAAAAATGTTCAGATTTGCCCTGTTTTAATCGCACCCTTTTTGCAAAATTTTGAGGGTTTCATGACTTACATATCATGTTTATATGTTGAATATACGGTGTACAAAGTTTCATTTAAAAATATTGAGTTTTGGTTGGTCAAAGGAATCAATTTCGTGAAGCTAGTAAATCTGGAAAACTGTTTTCGTAATGCTCTGACCCGCTTTCGTATTTCGGCCATAACTCTGTGTTCCGATGTCGAAATCGAGTGCCGTCAGCGGCATTTGAAACTAGACATTCCAACCTTTCCGACGATATAAAATTCACATTCTGGTTCCACATATGTGAGCCAAACCAACTATTTTAAGTCGGCTGTTTTGTTTCTCTGTTTTACAAGAACAAAATGCTGAGGCTGCAACTTGTGACTCGAATTCGAGCTAGTTGTGTGCCGAATTTCAAAATGATTTCTTCTGTGAAATTATAGCTCTATGAATGTGTTTTCCAACGCCTTAAACCATGCCAAATTCCGAGTTAATTTGAGTGATCTGTGATCAAAATATGAAACCTGCTCTGCCCTTGAAAACCCTGATTTTTAGACAGATTTGATGCAAGGTTTGGCAAAGACTTGCTAACTGAATATTTTGATGCTAAACACTTACCAAATGTACCATGAACGTTCTTTAAGTTTTGCCTAAACAAATGAACCGGGTTTGGAGGAATCTTTCTTTGACCAAATGTCTGAAATGGAAAAACAAAAGGTTCAAGGCAGTTTTGTCTTAGTATTTGCGAAATTTTAGGTGTTTGATTGACCACCTTTCCGAAGTTATTTTTTCATGAAATTTGGTAGAGGAACAACCCTTATATGGTAGTATTATACTGCTAATTATGGTGTTATTCTGAGGCCGTTTCATGGGTCAAATAAATTACCAAAGTTCATGACTCGAGTTTGAAAAACCCATGTTTCACAAGGGAATTTTAGTAACTTTGAGCTACCGTATCTTGGTGCTCAAAACCCCATTTCTCATTCCATTTGTTTTGTTATACTCTTGGATTACAACACTAATAGAGTTAAAAATTTCAAAAGCTAGTTCCAAACAAGTGAATTTTGCCGAAATTCCAAAGTTGGCCAAAAACCAACTTAAATCTGCCTTATGAACCAAAACAGTAACTTTGAGCCCATTTTTGACTATCTTCCATTTAGAATCATGGAAAAGTGTATTCTAGAAACTTTTAGTACTTTCAAAGAGGTTTTCAATAGTACCAAGTTTTCCAATTTTGGGCTTGTAGAGAGTAAGATATGATTTTTCAAAAATTACTTGTTAAATCTGGAATTTTCTAACTTAAAGGAAACTAAGGGGTTTCGAACTCTTCATTTCTTTCAATATCATTTGATTGTTTTACATTTGAATCCAAAGATGGAAATCAGATTTGTCTTGTGTTTTAAAACCCCACTTTTGAACCTCGAGTTACACGAATTCTAGGCTCGTCTCTGCGTTAATTTCTTAGATTGCACTAGCGTACAATCTTCATCGAAAACTAGAGAATTCGTAGCGATTGACGGGATTTTTGTATCAATGCAAGTTTAATTCCGATTTTACACCCGTTGGACTGCAAGTATACAGGTCGCAATTTTAGTACAAGATGCGTATCGGGTCGATCCCACGGGGAGCAATTTAAACAATTACTAAGCCCCTGTTCTCTCTATTATTTAGACTTACAATTAATTTGAGCAGAGAAAGTCTAATGCTATAATCTACAAATTTGATATACAAATCTAGTTTAACAAATGCTGAATGCAAATAAAGAAATTTCACTTAAATAAGATTCTAGGGATGTAGATTCCACTTATGGCATAAACTACACAAATGAATGGATTTACTTCCTGCTATTATTCTTGCTTAACCAGAGATTTATTTCCAAGATTACCAAGTCTCATTTCCATGATGAAATGGCTTAGAGCAATATAGATTTCCCTATTTCCATGGTGAAATACTACTACAACTCTGTTTTAATTCATGAAATACTAAGTAATCCACTTAAGTGTATTTCTATTTTCATGAACATACAACTCAAGCTCTACTCATGTGTTTCCATTGTTATTACCAATTCTCATTGAACAATAACAACTGTAAACAAGTTATTGGTGATCAATCAATAACAAGAAATCACAGCTACACAAGTAGACAAGTTAACTCAAGATATAACAAGTGTAAATCACATTCAATTAGTATTATTTAGCCATAAGTTTCATCTACTCCCTAGATGAAGGAGTTTAGCTACTCATGAATGATTTAACAATCAAATTCACAAGTTTATTAATGCAAAACATCATAAAGTACAAGTATAATAAAGATAAAAGAAAGCTTAGCCAATTGAAGGTGAAGCTCTCCAATTCCTGCTATGTTCTTGCACAATATGATTACAAGTGAAAACTCTCAAAAAAATGCTTCTCCAAGTACTCCTATCTAGAGAGAAAAAAATGTTACAAAATGAAAAAAAAACTACGTATGGTCATCCTGGCTTCTCCCTTGTGTTTCTGCATAAAAGGTGGTAGAAATTCCATTCCTCTCACTTCATAATTTCCTCCACTTAGATTTTGTAAAAAGAAGTCAAAGATATGATGTTCCTTTTGTCCATACTCATTTGGTCTTCTCTTTTATTGCAGAAGCATGTGCCACCGATTTCTGTCCCTCAAAATAGCTGTAAAAGTTGTGAGAAAGGTAAAGAAAAACGGCTGTGCCACTTGCTGAGGAGAGAGACAGATCCGAGCCTCGGATCCGAGGAGTGATAATGGATCCGAGCTCGGATTATAGGATCCGAGGCCTTCCCATGATGGATCCGAGGTCGGATCGTCCTGACCTCGGATACACTCCGCCAGAAGTACAGACGAGGGGTCGGATCCCTCTTGTACACACGGATCCGAGCTCGGATCCGTGTTAAGCAATTTTTCCAGTTTTTCACTTATTCCCTTTTTCTACATTTTTGCTCCCAATTTCTTGTGTACTTTGTCCTCTGGATGACCCTGACATTTCTTTCAACTTGTGCATGAATTTCATACATCAATTACCTTCACAATTTCACAAAATTACGCATTAATCCACTCATTTATCAATTTCTTAACTCTTAAACAATATTTAGGCAATTATCACCAAAAGAGTTCAAATATGGCTTTAATCTTCTCAAAACATACCAAAAATTCATGCCAAATTCGTACAAAATGTACGTTAAATATTCACTTATCAAATTCCCCCACACTTGAATCATTGCTTGTCCTCAAGCAATTTTACACAAAACTTACTTCAAATATTCAATAGAGAAAACAGTATGCGTACTCTTGTCAAATTTAATTCCTCAAAAACCTAGAAACCAATTATTATGCCATTTCTCAGATTACACTAAATACTCATAATATTCAATTAAATAAAAATAATTATGCCTAAATTTTGACAAATTCAAATCAATTCTCTCATTCTATCCTAATTCCACAAATAAGTAAATCACATAGTCAATTTTATGGCCTTCCTCATCCCAAAACTTAACAATTTAGAGGGATTTATTCACAATTCATTTTATTTAAATAGTGAAAACGTCTTTTTACGTGAAAATCAACACTTTTAGGTGAAAATTCCCGGTTACTCGACATTTCACTCATTTAAATTGCCAATCATACTCTTAATTCCAATACCTTTTTACGCGAATGTCGACATTTGTAAATGCCAACCCCCGGTTACTCAGTATGTGAATCATTGGAGTAGAAAATTACTAATATTATTTTTCTCTCTTTTTTTTTTTTTTCAAATCAATTTCTTTTTCCCTCTAAGTATAATTAAAGGAAGAATTTGGCCTTTCTTTGACTATATCAATCACTTACTTATAAAATTAAGTAAAAATGATAAATATCATTAATCTTGCAAAACTCTAAGCATAACTTTTCTTATTTAAGCAAATATACTTTCTAAAATGTAAAAATCTTACTTGCATAATAATTCATTTCAAGACAAATAAGAATTAAACTTTTCCAAAATACACATAGCTTGTTATCCAAATGGAAGATATTTTAGAAAAATTTTGACAGAGTTTCCCCATAAAAATGGATGAAACTCCCTGCCAACAACCTCATTTTCACAAAAATTATCCTCATGACAATATCTCCAAATATAATTCCAACATTTTTAAGCTCTAAACAACTAAAGTCATGCATTTCAAGACACAATCACCCATAAGATAAAGTGATCCCTCCCCCACACTTAAAATCTACAATGTCCTCATTGTAGAGGAAGGTAAAAGAACTGAAACTTCCCTCAAATAGGTGGTGATGCAATTTGAATGATACGAAATATGGGCCGCTTATGGGCCATGTTTTGGGCTGCAAGAGATTGAATCTTTTAGTAATAGTTAGTAGTTTATTTTCTAGATTTCTATTTTATTTGCTAGGAATAAATTCGGTCCAAGACCTCATGTTGAGTTGGATCCGATTTATAGAGTCTAGGCTCACTATAACTTAAGTTGGTTAATTAGCTTTTATTGGGTTATGTTGGGCCAGCTTAAAGCCTTCATTGGATCAATTATAAGCTGACCATTAGATAGTGGATTTGAGTAGTGGAATCGGGCCAAAGGCCTAGCCTAGCCGAGTTAGGGTTTTGTCTTGTAAGGCTATATATAGCCTAGGTTTTCATTCATTAGGGAAAGAATTCAGATTTTATAAAATATTCGTGAGTTTATTCACTCTCTCTTGCCTCAAGAGAATTTCCTTTGAATACTTGAGAATTAATCTCAAGTTGTTCATCGAACTTATCAATCAAGTAGTCTCCTTGATTGTGGCGTTCTTCTATCCATACTTTTGGTTCACTAAATTTGCTAGTCGTGGGTTAAGGAATCTCCTTAGTTCGTGGCTCGTGATTCTAGAAGGGTCAAAGTTCCGCCAATTATCCCAACTTGGTGTTCGTCTAGATCCGTCTCACGTCAGTTGACTCTACTTTGTTTAGTGTTTCTACTTTTATGCAGGTTAAGCAAGGAAAAATTGAGTTGATCTTGGCATGTTCTATGCCTAAATCCATTGGTGAATATCAAACTTTTCATGGAGTTTGCACCTTAAGTGTTGTCTCTCTTTGTCATCCACTGATGTTCAACGTCAACCATGAGCCTGATTTGCTTGTTGGGAGGAATAATGAAGTTTCAAAGGGAGTTTCTACACTTGAAACTTGTTATAAATTTCCTTCTTATTTTGTTGGTGACAATCCTTTCCTCATTGGTCCAAATTCTGATTCCTTACAACCTGATTTTATTCTTCAATTTGAAGGTTCAGAAGCTGCCTATCTCGATCTTACTCCATTTGTGCAAGATAGGCCATACCAACAACAACTTGCAATGAATTTTGTAACTTTGCAAAATCATGTCCGGGACTTTTCTAACCTGATTGAGCATCACTATGAAGATCCTTATCTTGTGAATGTGAATGGTAAGCTATCAAGTGATTTTATACCTACAAATGCTAATCGTGTGATTTATTGTGTAGGTCCAAAGTCGACCATTCATGACACAGGACTGATTAGAGAGCCTTGGAGTGGTTGGAGTCAAGCCTTGAGTTTCCCATGGCAGATTGTGAGCATTTTCAAGCTGACCAAGAGACATGTGCACCGAATTACAATAATCATGACGTATGCAAGTATCATTCATTCTAAGAGAGCCAATATGTGGAGATTTGAAGTTTCATACTGCCAATTCTTGTAGTACTATTCATTTCCAAACATGATTTGAGGACAAATCTTTTTCAAGAGGAGGGGAATGATACGAAATATGGGCCGCTTATGGGCCATGTTTTGGGCTGCAAGAGATTGAATCTTTTAGTAATAGTTAGTAGTTTATTTTCTAGATTTCTATTTTATTTGCTAGGAATAAATTCGGTCCAAGACCTCATGTTGAGTTGGATCCGATTTATAGAGTCTAGGCTCACTATAACTTAAGTTGGTTAATTAGCTTTTATTGGGTTATGTTGGGCCAGCTTAAAGCCTTCATTGGATCAATTATAAGCTGACCATTAGATAGTGGATTTGAGTAGTGGAATCGGGCCAAAGGCCTAGCCTAGCCGAGTTAGGTTTTTGTCTTGTAAGGCTATATATAGCCTAGGTTTTCATTCATTAGGACAGAATTCAGATTTTATAAAATATTCGTGAGTTTATTCACTCTCTCTTGCCTCAAGAGAATTTCCTTTGAATACTTGAGAATTAATCTCAAGTTGTTCATCGAACTTATCAATCAAGTAGTCTCCTTGATTGTGGCGTTCTTCTATCCATACTTTTGGTTCACTAAATTTGCTAGTCGTGGGTTAAGGAATCTCCTTAGTTCGTGGCTCGTGATTCTAGAAGGGTCAAAGTTCCGCCAATTATCCCAACTTGGTGTTCGTCTAGATCCGTCTCACGTCATTGAAGCCCTTAATCATCACGATCATCCAAATTCTGCCCAAAATGAGACAACAAGGGTACCAAACACCATAAGTAGCACAAGATGATTCAAATAAAAGAAAACTGAAATCACAAAGTTTGTCTTAACAAAAGAAAAGAAAAATAAAGAAATAAAAGATCTAATCCGCTAAAAAATATCATGGTTGCTCGGAACGAGGGTCTACTGCCTCCTCGGCTCCATGAGAACCCTGTGAGGTACCAATATGGCCCTCCTCCTGATGAGGTGTCGGAGTAGGAGACCGTCGGATATGAAAATGATCCTCGATCGCACGAAGGCGGCGATCATGTCGGTCGAGGCACTCAGTCATCATCCGCTCCGTCTGGTCAATGCGCTCGACGACTCGCGTCTCCATACAACAAATAGCATTGAGAAGCTCTTGCCACTTGGAGCGCGGTTGAGGAGGTGGTCGCGGAATCGGAGGAGGAAGAGTCTGCTATGCCTCCGTCTCTTGATTTTCTGCTTGTGGTTCACTGTGAGGCGGAGGTTGAGTGGAAGTTGAAGCTTCCCCTGTGTCCCGGATCAAAGCAGCTCCAAAATCCGTAGAAATATCCAAAGCCTTGAGTATAGAAGCATTTACCTCCTCGGCAAACCTAGTTACCACCGCTCTCTCGGTTCCACGAGGAACCTTGAGCTTCTCAAACACGAGGGATAGCAGTCGAGGGAATCCGAAGCAAGTCTCGCCGGCCCTCATGCGAGCTGTGGTCCGCATATAGCTGATGATAATGCTGGGTAGAGGAATACCGGTCAACTGCGCACCCACACCATGCATCATCTTGTCCAAGAAGTAGAGATCACTGTTGCGGAGCTCCCGTTTTCCACTTCTTTTTGGTACCACATTGAAGGCAAAGAGGTAGAAAATCAAGTGGTACCTATGCTCGAAGGAATCGGCGTAAACTGTAAGCTTCTTTGCAGTTCCTCTCTCTCGATACTGGCCCTTTAGGCGTCCAACCGCCTCTCCCACCTGCCAAGGGTCTCGAGCCGTGAACTCCTTGGTCAATTTGACATCTTCGCCTGCATCTTTGAGTTGGACGAAGCTTCTCAGTGTATCTCGATTGAGAGTCACTCTCCTGCCTCGAACCCATGAGACGATGAGGTTGCCACTGTGGCTCTGCTTGTTCTCCACATTGGCGTAGAACTCCCGCACCAAGTTGGGGTAGTAGTACTTGGGCAACTGAAGGATGTTCTCCTATCCAAGTCGCTTGAATGCTGTCGAAATGTGATAATGCGCATCCACCTCCGGTGCCAAATGTTTTTCGATTATGATCTCCTTGTCCAGTCCGGCTTCATACCACTGTTGGTTTTCAAGCGAGGTGAATCGTGTGGTATCGTAGTCCGGCGGTGGCTCGGCACGGCTAGTAGACGCGGTCTTCCGGCGAAAGCGAGGTGGCGGCTCCGGCGAAGGAGATTCTTCCTCAGGTGACTCCTCATGCAAAGAGGGTGTGTGTTCCTCACTTGAGGAAGGAGTAGGAGTACGAATGCGAGCCCTCCTTGTGCGAGTCATAGTTCCTCTTCAAAAATAAGATGAACATTCATTAGAAATCATAGAAACTTGCTCACATATGTGAAATGAGAATTTAAGAAAATTTCGGCAGAGTTTCCCCTTGAAAAAGGGTTAAACTCCCTGCCAAAATGTACCCAAAATTAAACAAATAACTTCCTAACAATTCTCAAATCCAATTCCCATATTTAGAAAGGATATTCCCAATAAAGGAATCATTTCATGCATATTAAGTGCTAACAATTGAAAAGTGTATCCGTTTGCAAGAATGACACTCAAACACTTGAGAATATCTCCAATCCAATTCATAACACTCAATTTACATTCACATGAGTTCCAATTCATCCAAACAAATGCTACTTATCTCAAGTAAAAGTGGTTCAATGTGCTTAACTTGATCGGAAACACACTCTTTTACCCCATGAGCTATTGTTCGAATGATGATATATCATTTTCAATTGATATGACAGTGATTTATGCTCCTCAGAACAAGTTCATATATTTAATGAAAGCAAAATTCAAGAGTATAAATCACTAAAATGCTCAAGCCCAAAAATTGAGAAAAATTCTTAAAAAAATATCACCAAATCCATAGTTTTCTCAAAAATAAGCATGAAGATATTAGTAACAATCTATTTAAGCACAATGTAGCACAATTGTATCAAGAAATTCCAACAAATATGCATTTATCATAATATTCCCAAAAACTAGAAATATGTAAAATAAGAATTATAAAATGTCAAAGAAATTCGCAAATTGTTACCTCAAATGTGTAGATTGATGGTGGACGATGAAAATGATGCAAAAACTGACACAGAAACGAGCCAAAATACCCCCCAAATTGAAGAATTTCCGTTCGGCCAAAATCCCCTTTTCGAAGATCAAAACCCACAAAATTGATGTTTTTGCTACAAAATTGTTAAGGGTTTATATTCACAAGAGTGTTTGGGATGTTTTTGTGTTGAAGGATTAGAGGTTAAACGGATGAAATGGAAGAATAGAAAGGGGAACTAGGGTTTCGGGGAGAGAGAATGAGAGGAAAGCTGGAAAATGAGGAACCGAACCCTCGGTTCCACACATATCGCAAACCGATCCGAGGTCGGATCCGTTCTGGAAGGCCTCGGATCCGACAGGGCTCGGATCAGTCTCAACAGAAACACAGACGATCCCTCGGATCTATCTGGGTTGGCAAAGATCCGAGTTCGGATCTATTGATCCGAGGTCGTATCTGTCTGGGATTTTTAGGATCCGAGCTCGGATCCATATTTCTCTGCACTTTACTGCAGAAACTGCAATTTTTTTTCCTTTTCCGGCCAATTCCAAAATACACATTGGACAAACCTGTTATCAATTCTAACCTCCCACGCACATGCAATATACCTTAAACACAATATCCATCCTTTCAAAACACAACAAACACATTTACATTGAAAATCAAGGGGTGAGGTTTTTTGATCATTTTTGCATTTTTATATCAAAATGGCATTTTTGAGCATTAAATACACATCAAATGAATCCATGAAACTTTATAACCATGGTATCACCAAAACTCACTTGAATTGCACAATGTATGTATAGGCATAGAAATTTTAAGCACTTAAAACGCGATTTGGTTAGAAAAACTCCCTGCCAACATGTTTTTCAAGTGCACCTCCAAGATGGATGATAAAACTCCCTTATCTCCTACAAACAAGTGAAATACATCTAATTAATCCATTAAATCACACCAAAATGTAAGAAACACAAAAAAAAACAAATACACTATTATTATTGGGTTGCCTCCCAACAAGCGCTTTTGTTTATAGTCGTTGGCTCGACTCTCCTATAATTTCTTCAACTCTCCATTGCATTTTCTAAGGAGTAAATTACTCCTTTAGGAACCTGTTCTCCGGCCAAATACAACTTCAATCTTTGGCCATTTACTTTGAATGGGGCACCATTTTCACCCTTTATTTCCACTGCTCCATATGGGAACATGCTAACCACTTCAAATGGCCCGGACCATCGAGATTTAAGCTTTCCAGGGAATAATTTTAGCCTTGAGTTAAATAGTAACACCTTTTGCCCTTCTTCAAAGTGTTTAGGAATAATGTGCTTATCATGCCAAAATTTCACCCTTTCTTTATAAATCTTGGCATTCTTATATGAGATTAGCCGCGATTCCTCCAATTCACTTAATTCAAGCATTCTCTTCTCACCTGCAGATTTA